>NW_027507973.1:0-147304 GCF_051348905.1 Ranitomeya variabilis | reverse complement strand
GTAGATAGAATCTGAGCACGGAACCTTCACGTGCAGTCACAATGAGCCTTTGGCCATTGTCTCCGGAACTCTCACGTGTCACAATGGGCTCTTGGCCTATAACAGGCAGTGATAAATGGCCGCCGTCTTCAGTCTGCTGCTGGTGCAGCAGCAGACCACATGGCAGGGGGGGGTCTGTGCCCAGCTTCAGGAGAGTTGGGAAGACAACTGCTCGCCTGTCTGTTTTTTGAATTTCCCACTCAGTTACTGCACACTTTAGAGCAAAAGGGGGATGGAGGGTGTGTTAAAATAGGTGGAGATATGCAGATTCAAAACGCGTTGTGCACAGCTTGATCACACACACACATACACAGTAGAACTGTCATTGAGAAGGCCTCCAGAGCTTCTAGAAATGCCTTCCCCTTGGCAATTTTTGCTCTCTCTCCACAATGGGTGTCGGTTTTAGGCCTTGGTGCGGCAGAAGTGGCAAACCATTTCTGGTTACCTCTCCTCTGCCTTTCGCATCCGTCGTCGTCGCCGCCGCCGCCGCTCAAGATCAAGTGTAGTATCTGATACGTCCCCTATTTGGGGACCAGTTGGGGGCTTTGCTTTCACCTATGTATGTCAAACATTGTATTGCATTCAATATGCAATCAATCAATGTGTCTTTACTGGTTGCAACAGGTGTGTTAAGATGTAGGCCTGTATTAGGCCTTTGTTACAGTGTTGCAAATATACTGTGCCATCTACAAAATTAGGCCCCGGCTGTCAGTACTGTTTAAATTGAAGTATCCAATGAGTAGCTCTGCCATATATACCACTTTTCTGACGGCATGAATTCTTTTGTGAAACATTGTCTCCCTCTTGTGGACCACCGAATTTTAAATGTGGTGTATTATATGTATTTAAAAAAAAGGAAAAATGGTGTCTGTGCTGACCTTGACTATGCTTGTCTTGTCCATCTACACCTGTGTGAGTATCGTAATGCTTTGGACCAATCAGGTGCGCTGCCTGCAGTAGATAGAATCTGAGCACGGAACCTTCACGTGCAGTCACAATGAGCCTTTGGCCATTGTCTCCGGAACTCTCACGTGTCACAATGGGCTCTTGGCCTATAACAGGCAGTGATAAATGGCCGCCGTCTTCAGTCTGCTGCTGGTGCAGCAGCAGACCACATGGCAGGGGGGTCTGTGCCCAGCTTCAGGAGAGTTGGGAAGACAACTGCTCGCCTGTCTGTTTTTTGAATTTCCCACTCAGTTACTGCACACTTTAGAGCAAAAGGGGGATGGAGGGTGTGTTAAAATAGGTGGAGATATGCAGATTCAAAACGCGTTGTGCACAGCTTGATCACACACACACATACACAGTAGAACTGTCATTGAGAAGGCCTCCAGAGCTTCTAGAAATGCCTTCCCCTTGGCAATTTTTGCTCTCTCTCCACAATGGGTGTCGGTTTTAGGCCTTGGTGCGGCAGAAGTGGCAAACCATTTCTGGTTACCTCTCCTCTGCCTTTCGCATCCGTCGTCGTCGCCGCCGCCGCCGCCGCTCAAGATCAAGTGTAGTATCTGATACGTCCCCTATTTGGGGACCAGTTGGGGGCTTTGCTTTCACCTATGTATGTCAAACATTGTATTGCATTCAATATGCAATCAATCAATGTGTCTTTACTGGTTGCAACAGGTGTGTTAAGATGTAGGCCTGTATTAGGCCTTTGTTACAGTGTTGCAAATATACTGTGCCATCTACAAAATTAGGCCCCGGCTGTCAGTACTGTTTAAATTGAAGTATCCAATGAGTAGCTCTGCCATATATACCACTTTTCTGACGGCATGAATTCTTTTGTGAAACATTGTCTCCCTCTTGTGGACCACCGAATTTTAAATGTGGTGTATTATATGTATTTAAAAAAAAGGAAAAATGGTGTCTGTGCTGATCTTGACTATGCTTGTCTTGTCCATCTACACCTGTGTGAGTATCGTAATGCTTTGGACCAATCAGGTGCGCTGCCTGCAGTAGATAGAATCTGAGCACGGAACCTTCACGTGCAGTCACAATGAGCCTTTGGCCATTGTCTCCGGAACTCTCACGTGTCACAATGGGCTCTTGGCCTATAACAGGCAGTGATAAATGGCCGCCGTCTTCAGTCTGCTGCTGGTGCAGCAGCAGACCACATGGCAGGGGGGTCTGTGCCCAGCTTCAGGAGAGTTGGGAAGACAACTGCTCGCCTGTCTGTTTTTTGAATTTCCCACTCAGTTACTGCACACTTTAGAGCAAAAGGGGGATGGAGGGTGTGTTAAAATAGGTGGAGATATGCAGATTCAAAACGCGTTGTGCACAGCTTGATCACACACACACATACACAGTAGAACTGTCATTGAGAAGGCCTCCAGAGCTTCTAGAAATGCCTTCCCCTTGGCAATTTTTGCTCTCTCTCCACAATGGGTGTCGGTTTTAGGCCTTGGTGCGGCAGAAGTGGCAAACCATTTCTGGTTACCTCTCCTCTGCCTTTCGCATCCGTCGTCGTCGCCGCCGCCGCCGCCGCTCAAGATCAAGTGTAGTATCTGATACGTCCCCTATTTGGGGACCAGTTGGGGGCTTTGCTTTCACCTATGTATGTCAAACATTGTATTGCATTCAATATGCAATCAATCAATGTGTCTTTACTGGTTGCAACAGGTGTGTTAAGATGTAGGCCTGTATTAGGCCTTTGTTACAGTGTTGCAAATATACTGTGCCATCTACAAAATTAGGCCCCGGCTGTCAGTACTGTTTAAATTGAAGTATCCAATGAGTAGCTCTGCCATATATACCACTTTTCTGACGGCATGAATTCTTTTGTGAAACATTGTCTCCCTCTTGTGGACCACCGAATTTTAAATGTGGTGTATTATATGTATTTAAAAAAAAGGAAAAATGGTGTCTGTGCTGACCTTGACTATGCTTGTCTTGTCCATCTACACCTGTGTGAGTATCGTAATGCTTTGGACCAATCAGGTGCGCTGCCTGCAGTAGATAGAATCTGAGCACGGAACCTTCACGTGCAGTCACAATGAGCCTTTGGCCATTGTCTCCGGAACTCTCACGTGTCACAATGGGCTCTTGGCCTATAACAGGCAGTGATAAATGGCCGCCGTCTTCAGTCTGCTGCTGGTGCAGCAGCAGACCACATGGCAGGGGGGTCTGTGCCCAGCTTCAGGAGAGTTGGGAAGACAACTGCTCGCCTGTCTGTTTTTTGAATTTCCCACTCAGTTACTGCACACTTTAGAGCAAAAGGGGGATGGAGGGTGTGTTAAAATAGGTGGAGATATGCAGATTCAAAACGCGTTGTGCACAGCTTGATCACACACACACATACACAGTAGAACTGTCATTGAGAAGGCCTCCAGAGCTTCTAGAAATGCCTTCCCCTTGGCAATTTTTGCTCTCTCTCCACAATGGGTGTCGATTTTAGGCCTTGGTGCGGCAGAAGTGGCAAACCATTTCTGGTTACCTCTCCTCTGCCTTTCGCATCCGTCGTCGTCGCCGCCGCCGCCGCCGCTGCTCAAGATCAAGTGTAGTATCTGATACGTCCCCTATTTGGGGACCAGTTGGGGGCTTTGCTTTCACCTATGTATGTCAAACATTGTATTGCATTCAATATGCAATCAATCAATGTGTCTTTGCTGGTTGCAACAGGTGTGTTAAGATGTAGGCCTGTATTAGGCCTTTGTTACAGTGTTGCAAATATACTGTGCCATCTACAAAATTAGGCCCCGGCTGTCAGTACTGTTTAAATTGAAGTATCCAATGAGTAGCTCTGCCAGCCATATATACCACTTTTCTGACGGCATGAATTCTTTTGTGAAACATTGTCTCCCTCTTGTGGACCACCGAATTTTAAATGTGGTGTATTATATGTATTTAAAAAAGAGGAAAAATGGTGTCTGTGCTGATCTTGACTATGCTTGTCTTGTCCATCTACACCTGTGTGAGTATCGTAATGCTTTGGACCAATCAGGTGCGCTGCCTGCAGTAGATAGAATCTGAGCACGGAACCTTCACGTGCAGTCACAATGAGCCTTTGGCCATTGTCTCCGGAACTCTCACGTGTCACAATGGGCTCTTGGCCTATAACAGGCAGTGAAAAATGGCCGCCGTCTTCAGTCTGCTGCTGGTGCAGCAGCAGACCACATGGCAGGGGGGGGGTCTGTGCCCAGCTTCAGGAGAGTTGGGAAGACAACTGCTCGCCTGTCTGTTTTTTTTAATTTCCCACTCAGTTACTGCACACTTTAGAGCAAAAGGGGGATGGAGGGTGTGTTAAAATAGGTGGAGATATGCAGATTCAAAACGCGTTGTGCACAGCTTGAACACACACACATACACAGTAGAACTGTCATTGAGAAGGCCTCCAGAGCTTCTAGAAATGCCTTCCCCTTGGCAATTTTTGCTCTCTCTCCACAATGGGTGTCGGTTTTAGGCCTTGGTGCGGCAGAAGTGGCAAACCATTTCTGGTTACCTCTCCTCTGCCTTTCGCATCCGTCGTCGTCGCCGCCGCCGCCGCTCAAGATCAAGTGTAGTATCTGATACGTCCCCTATTTGGGGACCAGTTGGGGGCTTTGCTTTCACCTATGTATGTCAAACATTGTATTGCATTCAATATGCAATCAATCAATGTGTCTTTACTGGTTGCAACAGGTGTGTTAAGATGTAGGCCTGTATTAGGCCTTTGTTACAGTGTTGCAAATATACTGTGCCATCTACAAAATTAGGCCCCGGCTGTCAGTACTGTTTAAATTGAAGTATCCAATGAGTAGCTCTGCCATATATACCACTTTTCTGACGGCATGAATTCTTTTGTGAAACATTGTCTCCCTCTTGTGGACCACCGAATTTTAAATGTGGTGTATTATATGTATTTAAAAAAAAGGAAAAATGGTGTCTGTGCTGACCTTGACTATGCTTGTCTTGTCCATCTACACCTGTGTGAGTATCGTAATGCTTTGGACCAATCAGGTGCGCTGCCTGCAGTAGATAGAATCTGAGCACGGAACCTTCACGTGCAGTCACAATGAGCCTTTGGCCATTGTCTCCGGAACTCTCACGTGTCACAATGGGCTCTTGGCCTATAACAGGCAGTGATAAATGGCCGCCGTCTTCAGTCTGCTGCTGGTGCAGCAGCAGACCACATGGCAGGGGGGTCTGTGCCCAGCTTCAGGAGAGTTGGGAAGACAACTGCTCGCCTGTCTGTTTTTTGAATTTCCCACTCAGTTACTGCACACTTTAGAGCAAAAGGGGGATGGAGGGTGTGTTAAAATAGGTGGAGATATGCAGATTCAAAACGCGTTGTGCACAGCTTGAACACACACACATACACAGTAGAACTGTCATTGAGAAGGCCTCCAGAGCTTCTAGAAATGCCTTCCCCTTGGCAATTTTTGCTCTCTCTCCACAATGGGTGTCGATTTTAGGCCTTGGTGCGGCAGAAGTGGCAAACCATTTCTGGTTACCTCTCCTCTGCCTTTCGCATCCGTCGTCGTCGCCGCCGCCGCCGCCGCTCAAGATCAAGTGTAGTATCTGATACGTCCCCTATTTGGGGACCAGTTGGGGGCTTTGCTTTCACCTATGTATGTCAAACATTGTATTGCATTCAATATGCAATCAATCAATGTGTCTTTGCTGGTTGCAACAGGTGTGTTAAGATGTAGGCCTGTATTAGGCCTTTGTTACAGTGTTGCAAATATACTGTGCCATCTACAAAATTAGGCCCCGGCTGTCAGTACTGTTTAAATTGAAGTATCCAATGAGTAGCTCTGCCATATATACCACTTTTCTGACGGCATGAATTCTTTTGTGAAACATTGTCTCCCTCTTGTGGACCACCGAATTTTAAATGTGGTGTATTATATGTATTTAAAAAAAAGGAAAAATGGTGTCTGTGCTGACCTTGACTATGCTTGTCTTGTCCATCTACACCTGTGTGAGTATCGTAATGCTTTGGACCAATCAGGTGCGCTGCCTGCAGTAGATAGAATCTGAGCACGGAACCTTCACGTGCAGTCACAATGAGCCTTTGGCCATTGTCTCCGGAACTCTCACGTGTCACAATGGGCTCTTGGCCTATAACAGGCAGTGATAAATGGCCGCCGTCTTCAGTCTGCTGCTGGTGCAGCAGCAGACCACATGGCAGGGGGGTCTGTGCCCAGCTTCAGGAGAGTTGGGAAGACAACTGCTCGCCTGTCTGTTTTTTGAATTTCCCACTCAGTTACTGCACACTTTAGAGCAAAAGGGGGATGGAGGGTGTGTTAAAATAGGTGGAGATATGCAGATTCAAAACGCGTTGTGCACAGCTTGATCACACACACACATACACAGTAGAACTGTCATTGAGAAGGCCTCCAGAGCTTCTAGAAATGCCTTCCCCTTGGCAATTTTTGCTCTCTCTCCACAATGGGTGTCGGTTTTAGGCCTTGGTGCGGCAGAAGTGGCAAACCATTTCTGGTTACCTCTCCTCTGCCTTTCGCATCCGTCGTCGTCGCCGCCACCGCCGCTCAAGATCAAGTGTAGTATCTGATACGTCCCCTATTTGGGGACCAGTTGGGGGCTTTGCTTTCACCTATGTATGTCAAACATTGTATTGCATTCAATATGCAATCAATCAATGTGTCTTTACTGGTTGCAACAGGTGTGTTAAGATGTAGGCCTGTATTAGGCCTTTGTTACAGTGTTGCAAATATACTGTGCCATCTACAAAATTAGGCCCCGGCTGTCAGTACTGTTTAAATTGAAGTATCCAATGAGTAGCTCTGCCATATATACCACTTTTCTGACGGCATGAATTCTTTTGTGAAACATTGTCTCCCTCTTGTGGACCACCGAATTTTAAATGTGGTGTATTATATGTATTTAAAAAAAAGGAAAAATGGTGTCTGTGCTGACCTTGACTATGCTTGTCTTGTCCATCTACACCTGTGTGAGTATCGTAATGCTTTGGACCAATCAGGTGCGCTGCCTGCAGTAGATAGAATCTGAGCACGGAACCTTCACGTGCAGTCACAATGAGCCTTTGGCCATTGTCTCCGGAACTCTCACGTGTCACAATGGGCTCTTGGCCTATAACAGGCAGTGATAAATGGCCGCCGTCTTCAGTCTGCTGCTGGTGCAGCAGCAGACCACATGGCAGGGGGGTCTGTGCCCAGCTTCAGGAGAGTTGGGAAGACAACTGCTCGCCTGTCTGTTTTTTGAATTTCCCACTCAGTTACTGCACACTTTAGAGCAAAAGGGGGATGGAGGGTGTGTTAAAATAGGTGGAGATATGCAGATTCAAAACGCGTTGTGCACAGCTTGATCACACACACACATACACAGTAGAACTGTCATTGAGAAGGCCTCCAGAGCTTCTAGAAATGCCTTCCCCTTGGCAATTTTTGCTCTCTCTCCACAATGGGTGTCGGTTTTAGGCCTTGGTGCGGCAGAAGTGGCAAACCATTTCTGGTTACCTCTCCTCTGCCTTTCGCATCCGTCGTCGTCGCCGCCGCCGCCGCCGCTCAAGATCAAGTGTAGTATCTGATACGTCCCCTATTTGGGGACCAGTTGGGGGCTTTGCTTTCACCTATGTATGTCAAACATTGTATTGCATTCAATATGCAATCAATCAATGTGTCTTTACTGGTTGCAACAGGTGTGTTAAGATGTAGGCCTGTATTAGGCCTTTGTTACAGTGTTGCAAATATACTGTGCCATCTACAAAATTAGGCCCCGGCTGTCAGTACTGTTTAAATTGAAGTATCCAATGAGTAGCTCTGCCATATATACCACTTTTCTGACGGCATGAATTCTTTTGTGAAACATTGTCTCCCTCTTGTGGACCACCGAATTTTAAATGTGGTGTATTATATGTATTTAAAAAAAAGGAAAAATGGTGTCTGTGCTGACCTTGACTATGCTTGTCTTGTCCATCTACACCTGTGTGAGTATCGTAATGCTTTGGACCAATCAGGTGCGCTGCCTGCAGTAGATAGAATCTGAGCACGGAACCTTCACGTGCAGTCACAATGAGCCTTTGGCCATTGTCTCCGGAACTCTCACGTGTCACAATGGGCTCTTGGCCTATAACAGGCAGTGATAAATGGCCGCCGTCTTCAGTCTGCTGCTGGTGCAGCAGCAGACCACATGGCAGGGGGGTCTGTGCCCAGCTTCAGGAGAGTTGGGAAGACAACTGCTCGCCTGTCTGTTTTTTGAATTTCCCACTCAGTTACTGCACACTTTAGAGCAAAAGGGGGATGGAGGGTGTGTTAAAATAGGTGGAGATATGCAGATTCAAAACGCGTTGTGCACAGCTTGATCACACACACACATACACAGTAGAACTGTCATTGAGAAGGCCTCCAGAGCTTCTAGAAATGCCTTCCCCTTGGCAATTTTTGCTCTCTCTCCACAATGGGTGTCGGTTTTAGGCCTTGGTGCGGCAGAAGTGGCAAACCATTTCTGGTTACCTCTCCTCTGCCTTTCGCATCCGTCGTCGTCGCCGCCGCCGCCGCTCAAGATCAAGTGTAGTATCTGATACGTCCCCTATTTGGGGACCAGTTGGGGGCTTTGCTTTCACCTATGTATGTCAAACATTGTATTGCATTCAATATGCAATCAATCAATGTGTCTTTACTGGTTGCAACAGGTGTGTTAAGATGTAGGCCTGTATTAGGCCTTTGTTACAGTGTTGCAAATATACTGTGCCATCTACAAAATTAGGCCCCGGCTGTCAGTACTGTTTAAATTGAAGTATCCAATGAGTAGCTCTGCCATATATACCACTTTTCTGACGGCATGAATTCTTTTGTGAAACATTGTCTCCCTCTTGTGGACCACCGAATTTTAAATGTGGTGTATTATATGTATTTAAAAAAAAGGAAAAATGGTGTCTGTGCTGACCTTGACTATGCTTGTCTTGTCCATCTACACCTGTGTGAGTATCGTAATGCTTTGGACCAATCAGGTGCGCTGCCTGCAGTAGATAGAATCTGAGCACGGAACCTTCACGTGCAGTCACAATGAGCCTTTGGCCATTGTCTCCGGAACTCTCACGTGTCACAATGGGCTCTTGGCCTATAACAGGCAGTGATAAATGGCCGCCGTCTTCAGTCTGCTGCTGGTGCAGCAGCAGACCACATGGCAGGGGGGTCTGTGCCCAGCTTCAGGAGAGTTGGGAAGACAACTGCTCGCCTGTCTGTTTTTTGAATTTCCCACTCAGTTACTGCACACTTTAGAGCAAAAGGGGGATGGAGGGTGTGTTAAAATAGGTGGAGATATGCAGATTCAAAACGCGTTGTGCACAGCTTGATCACACACACACATACACAGTAGAACTGTCATTGAGAAGGCCTCCAGAGCTTCTAGAAATGCCTTCCCCTTGGCAATTTTTGCTCTCTCTCCACAATGGGTGTCGGTTTTAGGCCTTGGTGCGGCAGAAGTGGCAAACCATTTCTGGTTACCTCTCCTCTGCCTTTCGCATCCGTCGTCGTCGCCGCCGCCGCCGCTCAAGATCAAGTGTAGTATCTGATACGTCCCCTATTTGGGGACCAGTTGGGGGCTTTGCTTTCACCTATGTATGTCAAACATTGTATTGCATTCAATATGCAATCAATCAATGTGTCTTTACTGGTTGCAACAGGTGTGTTAAGATGTAGGCCTGTATTAGGCCTTTGTTACAGTGTTGCAAATATACTGTGCCATCTACAAAATTAGGCCCCGGCTGTCAGTACTGTTTAAATTGAAGTATCCAATGAGTAGCTCTGCCATATATACCACTTTTCTGACGGCATGAATTCTTTTGTGAAACATTGTCTCCCTCTTGTGGACCACCGAATTTTAAATGTGGTGTATTATATGTATTTAAAAAAAAGGAAAAATGGTGTCTGTGCTGACCTTGACTATGCTTGTCTTGTCCATCTACACCTGTGTGAGTATCGTAATGCTTTGGACCAATCAGGTGCGCTGCCTGCAGTAGATAGAATCTGAGCACGGAACCTTCACGTGCAGTCACAATGAGCCTTTGGCCATTGTCTCCGGAACTCTCACGTGTCACAATGGGCTCTTGGCCTATAACAGGCAGTGATAAATGGCCGCCGTCTTCAGTCTGCTGCTGGTGCAGCAGCAGACCACATGGCAGGGGGGGGTCTGTGCCCAGCTTCAGGAGAGTTGGGAAGACAACTGCTCGCCTGTCTGTTTTTTGAATTTCCCACTCAGTTACTGCACACTTTAGAGCAAAAGGGGGATGGAGGGTGTGTTAAAATAGGTGGAGATATGCAGATTCAAAACGCGTTGTGCACAGCTTGATCACACACACACATACACAGTAGAACTGTCATTGAGAAGGCCTCCAGAGCTTCTAGAAATGCCTTCCCCTTGGCAATTTTTGCTCTCTCTCCACAATGGGTGTCGGTTTTAGGCCTTGGTGCGGCAGAAGTGGCAAACCATTTCTGGTTACCTCTCCTCTGCCTTTCGCATCCGTCGTCGTCGCCGCCGCCGCCGCTCAAGATCAAGTGTAGTATCTGATACGTCCCCTATTTGGGGACCAGTTGGGGGCTTTGCTTTCACCTATGTATGTCAAACATTGTATTGCATTCAATATGCAATCAATCAATGTGTCTTTACTGGTTGCAACAGGTGTGTTAAGATGTAGGCCTGTATTAGGCCTTTGTTACAGTGTTGCAAATATACTGTGCCATCTACAAAATTAGGCCCCGGCTGTCAGTACTGTTTAAATTGAAGTATCCAATGAGTAGCTCTGCCATATATACCACTTTTCTGACGGCATGAATTCTTTTGTGAAACATTGTCTCCCTCTTGTGGACCACCGAATTTTAAATGTGGTGTATTATATGTATTTAAAAAAAAGGAAAAATGGTGTCTGTGCTGACCTTGACTATGCTTGTCTTGTCCATCTACACCTGTGTGAGTATCGTAATGCTTTGGACCAATCAGGTGCGCTGCCTGCAGTAGATAGAATCTGAGCACGGAACCTTCACGTGCAGTCACAATGAGCCTTTGGCCATTGTCTCCGGAACTCTCACGTGTCACAATGGGCTCTTGGCCTATAACAGGCAGTGATAAATGGCCGCCGTCTTCAGTCTGCTGCTGGTGCAGCAGCAGACCACATGGCAGGGGGGTCTGTGCCCAGCTTCAGGAGAGTTGGGAAGACAACTGCTCGCCTGTCTGTTTTTTGAATTTCCCACTCAGTTACTGCACACTTTAGAGCAAAAGGGGGATGGAGGGTGTGTTAAAATAGGTGGAGATATGCAGATTCAAAACGCGTTGTGCACAGCTTGATCACACACACACATACACAGTAGAACTGTCATTGAGAAGGCCTCCAGAGCTTCTAGAAATGCCTTCCCCTTGGCAATTTTTGCTCTCTCTCCACAATGGGTGTCGGTTTTAGGCCTTGGTGCGGCAGAAGTGGCAAACCATTTCTGGTTACCTCTCCTCTGCCTTTCGCATCCGTCGTCGTCGCCGCCGCCGCCGCTCAAGATCAAGTGTAGTATCTGATACGTCCCCTATTTGGGGACCAGTTGGGGGCTTTGCTTTCACCTATGTATGTCAAACATTGTATTGCATTCAATATGCAATCAATCAATGTGTCTTTACTGGTTGCAACAGGTGTGTTAAGATGTAGGCCTGTATTAGGCCTTTGTTACAGTGTTGCAAATATACTGTGCCATCTACAAAATTAGGCCCCGGCTGTCAGTACTGTTTAAATTGAAGTATCCAATGAGTAGCTCTGCCATATATACCACTTTTCTGACGGCATGAATTCTTTTGTGAAACATTGTCTCCCTCTTGTGGACCACCGAATTTTAAATGTGGTGTATTATATGTATTTAAAAAAAAGGAAAAATGGTGTCTGTGCTGACCTTGACTATGCTTGTCTTGTCCATCTACACCTGTGTGAGTATCGTAATGCTTTGGACCAATCAGGTGCGCTGCCTGCAGTAGATAGAATCTGAGCACGGAACCTTCACGTGCAGTCACAATGAGCCTTTGGCCATTGTCTCCGGAACTCTCACGTGTCACAATGGGCTCTTGGCCTATAACAGGCAGTGATAAATGGCCGCCGTCTTCAGTCTGCTGCTGGTGCAGCAGCAGACCACATGGCAGGGGGGTCTGTGCCCAGCTTCAGGAGAGTTGGGAAGACAACTGCTCGCCTGTCTGTTTTTTGAATTTCCCACTCAGTTACTGCACACTTTAGAGCAAAAGGGGGATGGAGGGTGTGTTAAAATAGGTGGAGATATGCAGATTCAAAACGCGTTGTGCACAGCTTGATCACACACACACATACACAGTAGAACTGTCATTGAGAAGGCCTCCAGAGCTTCTAGAAATGCCTTCCCCTTGGCAATTTTTGCTCTCTCTCCACAATGGGTGTCGGTTTTAGGCCTTGGTGCGGCAGAAGTGGCAAACCATTTCTGGTTACCTCTCCTCTGCCTTTCGCATCCGTCGTCGTCGCCGCCGCCGCCGCTCAAGATCAAGTGTAGTATCTGATACGTCCCCTATTTGGGGACCAGTTGGGGGCTTTGCTTTCACCTATGTATGTCAAACATTGTATTGCATTCAATATGCAATCAATCAATGTGTCTTTACTGGTTGCAACAGGTGTGTTAAGATGTAGGCCTGTATTAGGCCTTTGTTACAGTGTTGCAAATATACTGTGCCATCTACAAAATTAGGCCCCGGCTGTCAGTACTGTTTAAATTGAAGTATCCAATGAGTAGCTCTGCCATATATACCACTTTTCTGACGGCATGAATTCTTTTGTGAAACATTGTCTCCCTCTTGTGGACCACCGAATTTTAAATGTGGTGTATTATATGTATTTAAAAAAAAGGAAAAATGGTGTCTGTGCTGACCTTGACTATGCTTGTCTTGTCCATCTACACCTGTGTGAGTATCGTAATGCTTTGGACCAATCAGGTGCGCTGCCTGCAGTAGATAGAATCTGAGCACGGAACCTTCACGTGCAGTCACAATGAGCCTTTGGCCATTGTCTCCGGAACTCTCACGTGTCACAATGGGCTCTTGGCCTATAACAGGCAGTGATAAATGGCCGCCGTCTTCAGTCTGCTGCTGGTGCAGCAGCAGACCACATGGCAGGGGGGGGTCTGTGCCCAGCTTCAGGAGAGTTGGGAAGACAACTGCTCGCCTGTCTGTTTTTTGAATTTCCCACTCAGTTACTGCACACTTTAGAGCAAAAGGGGGATGGAGGGTGTGTTAAAATAGGTGGAGATATGCAGATTCAAAACGCGTTGTGCACAGCTTGATCACACACACACATACACAGTAGAACTGTCATTGAGAAGGCCTCCAGAGCTTCTAGAAATGCCTTCCCCTTGGCAATTTTTGCTCTCTCTCCACAATGGGTGTCGGTTTTAGGCCTTGGTGCGGCAGAAGTGGCAAACCATTTCTGGTTACCTCTCCTCTGCCTTTCGCATCCGTCGTCGTCGCCGCCGCCGCCGCCGCTCAAGATCAAGTGTAGTATCTGATACGTCCCCTATTTGGGGACCAGTTGGGGGCTTTGCTTTCACCTATGTATGTCAAACATTGTATTGCATTCAATATGCAATCAATCAATGTGTCTTTACTGGTTGCAACAGGTGTGTTAAGATGTAGGCCTGTATTAGGCCTTTGTTACAGTGTTGCAAATATACTGTGCCATCTACAAAATTAGGCCCCGGCTGTCAGTACTGTTTAAATTGAAGTATCCAATGAGTAGCTCTGCCATATATACCACTTTTCTGACGGCATGAATTCTTTTGTGAAACATTGTCTCCCTCTTGTGGACCACCGAATTTTAAATGTGGTGTATTATATGTATTTAAAAAAAAGGAAAAATGGTGTCTGTGCTGACCTTGACTATGCTTGTCTTGTCCATCTACACCTGTGTGAGTATCGTAATGCTTTGGACCAATCAGGTGCGCTGCCTGCAGTAGATAGAATCTGAGCACGGAACCTTCACGTGCAGTCACAATGAGCCTTTGGCCATTGTCTCCGGAACTCTCACGTGTCACAATGGGCTCTTGGCCTATAACAGGCAGTGATAAATGGCCGCCGTCTTCAGTCTGCTGCTGGTGCAGCAGCAGACCACATGGCAGGGGGGTCTGTGCCCAGCTTCAGGAGAGTTGGGAAGACAACTGCTCGCCTGTCTGTTTTTTGAATTTCCCACTCAGTTACTGCACACTTTAGAGCAAAAGGGGGATGGAGGGTGTGTTAAAATAGGTGGAGATATGCAGATTCAAAACGCGTTGTGCACAGCTTGATCACACACACACATACACAGTAGAACTGTCATTGAGAAGGCCTCCAGAGCTTCTAGAAATGCCTTCCCCTTGGCAATTTTTGCTCTCTCTCCACAATGGGTGTCGGTTTTAGGCCTTGGTGCGGCAGAAGTGGCAAACCATTTCTGGTTACCTCTCCTCTGCCTTTCGCATCCGTCGTCGTCGCCGCCGCCGCCGCTCAAGATCAAGTGTAGTATCTGATACGTCCCCTATTTGGGGACCAGTTGGGGGCTTTGCTTTCACCTATGTATGTCAAACATTGTATTGCATTCAATATGCAATCAATCAATGTGTCTTTACTGGTTGCAACAGGTGTGTTAAGATGTAGGCCTGTATTAGGCCTTTGTTACAGTGTTGCAAATATACTGTGCCATCTACAAAATTAGGCCCCGGCTGTCAGTACTGTTTAAATTGAAGTATCCAATGAGTAGCTCTGCCATATATACCACTTTTCTGACGGCATGAATTCTTTTGTGAAACATTGTCTCCCTCTTGTGGACCACCGAATTTTAAATGTGGTGTATTATATGTATTTAAAAAAAAGGAAAAATGGTGTCTGTGCTGACCTTGACTATGCTTGTCTTGTCCATCTACACCTGTGTGAGTATCGTAATGCTTTGGACCAATCAGGTGCGCTGCCTGCAGTAGATAGAATCTGAGCACGGAACCTTCACGTGCAGTCACAATGAGCCTTTGGCCATTGTCTCCGGAACTCTCACGTGTCACAATGGGCTCTTGGCCTATAACAGGCAGTGATAAATGGCCGCCGTCTTCAGTCTGCTGCTGGTGCAGCAGCAGACCACATGGCAGGGGGGTCTGTGCCCAGCTTCAGGAGAGTTGGGAAGACAACTGCTCGCCTGTCTGTTTTTTGAATTTCCCACTCAGTTACTGCACACTTTAGAGCAAAAGGGGGATGGAGGGTGTGTTAAAATAGGTGGAGATATGCAGATTCAAAACGCGTTGTGCACAGCTTGATCACACACACACATACACAGTAGAACTGTCATTGAGAAGGCCTCCAGAGCTTCTAGAAATGCCTTCCCCTTGGCAATTTTTGCTCTCTCTCCACAATGGGTGTCGGTTTTAGGCCTTGGTGCGGCAGAAGTGGCAAACCATTTCTGGTTACCTCTCCTCTGCCTTTCGCATCCGTCGTCGTCGCCGCCGCCGCCGCCGCTCAAGATCAAGTGTAGTATCTGATACGTCCCCTATTTGGGGACCAGTTGGGGGCTTTGCTTTCACCTATGTATGTCAAACATTGTATTGCATTCAATATGCAATCAATCAATGTGTCTTTACTGGTTGCAACAGGTGTGTTAAGATGTAGGCCTGTATTAGGCCTTTGTTACAGTGTTGCAAATATACTGTGCCATCTACAAAATTAGGCCCCGGCTGTCAGTACTGTTTAAATTGAAGTATCCAATGAGTAGCTCTGCCATATATACCACTTTTCTGACGGCATGAATTCTTTTGTGAAACATTGTCTCCCTCTTGTGGACCACCGAATTTTAAATGTGGTGTATTATATGTATTTAAAAAAAAGGAAAAATGGTGTCTGTGCTGACCTTGACTATGCTTGTCTTGTCCATCTACACCTGTGTGAGTATCGTAATGCTTTGGACCAATCAGGTGCGCTGCCTGCAGTAGATAGAATCTGAGCACGGAACCTTCACGTGCAGTCACAATGAGCCTTTGGCCATTGTCTCCGGAACTCTCACGTGTCACAATGGGCTCTTGGCCTATAACAGGCAGTGATAAATGGCCGCCGTCTTCAGTCTGCTGCTGGTGCAGCAGCAGACCACATGGCAGGGGGGTCTGTGCCCAGCTTCAGGAGAGTTGGGAAGACAACTGCTCGCCTGTCTGTTTTTTGAATTTCCCACTCAGTTACTGCACACTTTAGAGCAAAAGGGGGATGGAGGGTGTGTTAAAATAGGTGGAGATATGCAGATTCAAAACGCGTTGTGCACAGCTTGATCACACACACACATACACAGTAGAACTGTCATTGAGAAGGCCTCCAGAGCTTCTAGAAATGCCTTCCCCTTGGCAATTTTTGCTCTCTCTCCACAATGGGTGTCGGTTTTAGGCCTTGGTGCGGCAGAAGTGGCAAACCATTTCTGGTTACCTCTCCTCTGCCTTTCGCATCCGTCGTCGTCGCCGCCGCCGCCGCTCAAGATCAAGTGTAGTATCTGATACGTCCCCTATTTGGGGACCAGTTGGGGGCTTTGCTTTCACCTATGTATGTCAAACATTGTATTGCATTCAATATGCAATCAATCAATGTGTCTTTACTGGTTGCAACAGGTGTGTTAAGATGTAGGCCTGTATTAGGCCTTTGTTACAGTGTTGCAAATATACTGTGCCATCTACAAAATTAGGCCCCGGCTGTCAGTACTGTTTAAATTGAAGTATCCAATGAGTAGCTCTGCCATATATACCACTTTTCTGACGGCATGAATTCTTTTGTGAAACATTGTCTCCCTCTTGTGGACCACCGAATTTTAAATGTGGTGTATTATATGTATTTAAAAAAAAGGAAAAATGGTGTCTGTGCTGACCTTGACTATGCTTGTCTTGTCCATCTACACCTGTGTGAGTATCGTAATGCTTTGGACCAATCAGGTGCGCTGCCTGCAGTAGATAGAATCTGAGCACGGAACCTTCACGTGCAGTCACAATGAGCCTTTGGCCATTGTCTCCGGAACTCTCACGTGTCACAATGGGCTCTTGGCCTATAACAGGCAGTGATAAATGGCCGCCGTCTTCAGTCTGCTGCTGGTGCAGCAGCAGACCACATGGCAGGGGGGTCTGTGCCCAGCTTCAGGAGAGTTGGGAAGACAACTGCTCGCCTGTCTGTTTTTTGAATTTCCCACTCAGTTACTGCACACTTTAGAGCAAAAGGGGGATGGAGGGTGTGTTAAAATAGGTGGAGATATGCAGATTCAAAACGCGTTGTGCACAGCTTGATCACACACACACATACACAGTAGAACTGTCATTGAGAAGGCCTCCAGAGCTTCTAGAAATGCCTTCCCCTTGGCAATTTTTGCTCTCTCTCCACAATGGGTGTCGGTTTTAGTCCTTGGTGCGGCAGAAGTGGCAAACCATTTCTGGTTACCTCTCCTCTGCCTTTCGCATCCGTCGTCGTCGCCGCCGCCGCCGCCGCTCAAGATCAAGTGTAGTATCTGATACGTCCCCTATTTGGGGACCAGTTGGGGGCTTTGCTTTCACCTATGTATGTCAAACATTGTATTGCATTCAATATGCAATCAATCAATGTGTCTTTACTGGTTGCAACAGGTGTGTTAAGATGTAGGCCTGTATTAGGCCTTTGTTACAGTGTTGCAAATATACTGTGCCATCTACAAAATTAGGCCCCGGCTGTCAGTACTGTTTAAATTGAAGTATCCAATGAGTAGCTCTGCCATATATACCACTTTTCTGACGGCATGAATTCTTTTGTGAAACATTGTCTCCCTCTTGTGGACCACCGAATTTTAAATGTGGTGTATTATATGTATTTAAAAAAAAGGAAAAATGGTGTCTGTGCTGATCTTGACTATGCTTGTCTTGTCCATCTACACCTGTGTGAGTATCGTAATGCTTTGGACCAATCAGGTGCGCTGCCTGCAGTAGATAGAATCTGAGCACGGAACCTTCACGTGCAGTCACAATGAGCCTTTGGCCATTGTCTCCGGAACTCTCACGTGTCACAATGGGCTCTTGGCCTATAACAGGCAGTGATAAATGGCCGCCGTCTTCAGTCTGCTGCTGGTGCAGCAGCAGACCACATGGCAGGGGGGTCTGTGCCCAGCTTCAGGAGAGTTGGGAAGACAACTGCTCGCCTGTCTGTTTTTTGAATTTCCCACTCAGTTACTGCACACTTTAGAGCAAAAGGGGGATGGAGGGTGTGTTAAAATAGGTGGAGATATGCAGATTCAAAACGCGTTGTGCACAGCTTGATCACACACACACATACACAGTAGAACTGTCATTGAGAAGGCCTCCAGAGCTTCTAGAAATGCCTTCCCCTTGGCAATTTTTGCTCTCTCTCCACAATGGGTGTCGGTTTTAGGCCTTGGTGCGGCAGAAGTGGCAAACCATTTCTGGTTACCTCTCCTCTGCCTTTCGCATCCGTCGTCGTCGCCGCCGCCGCCGCCGCTCAAGATCAAGTGTAGTATCTGATACGTCCCCTATTTGGGGACCAGTTGGGGGCTTTGCTTTCACCTATGTATGTCAAACATTGTATTGCATTCAATATGCAATCAATCAATGTGTCTTTACTGGTTGCAACAGGTGTGTTAAGATGTAGGCCTGTATTAGGCCTTTGTTACAGTGTTGCAAATATACTGTGCCATCTACAAAATTAGGCCCCGGCTGTCAGTACTGTTTAAATTGAAGTATCCAATGAGTAGCTCTGCCATATATACCACTTTTCTGACGGCATGAATTCTTTTGTGAAACATTGTCTCCCTCTTGTGGACCACCGAATTTTAAATGTGGTGTATTATATGTATTTAAAAAAAAGGAAAAATGGTGTCTGTGCTGACCTTGACTATGCTTGTCTTGTCCATCTACACCTGTGTGAGTATCGTAATGCTTTGGACCAATCAGGTGCGCTGCCTGCAGTAGATAGAATCTGAGCACGGAACCTTCACGTGCAGTCACAATGAGCCTTTGGCCATTGTCTCCGGAACTCTCACGTGTCACAATGGGCTCTTGGCCTATAACAGGCAGTGATAAATGGCCGCCGTCTTCAGTCTGCTGCTGGTGCAGCAGCAGACCACATGGCAGGGGGGTCTGTGCCCAGCTTCAGGAGAGTTGGGAAGACAACTGCTCGCCTGTCTGTTTTTTGAATTTCCCACTCAGTTACTGCACACTTTAGAGCAAAAGGGGGATGGAGGGTGTGTTAAAATAGGTGGAGATATGCAGATTCAAAACGCGTTGTGCACAGCTTGATCACACACACACATACACAGTAGAACTGTCATTGAGAAGGCCTCCAGAGCTTCTAGAAATGCCTTCCCCTTGGCAATTTTTGCTCTCTCTCCACAATGGGTGTCGGTTTTAGGCCTTGGTGCGGCAGAAGTGGCAAACCATTTCTGGTTACCTCTCCTCTGCCTTTCGCATCCGTCGTCGTCGCCGCCGCCGCCGCCGCTCAAGATCAAGTGTAGTATCTGATACGTCCCCTATTTGGGGACCAGTTGGGGGCTTTGCTTTCACCTATGTATGTCAAACATTGTATTGCATTCAATATGCAATCAATCAATGTGTCTTTACTGGTTGCAACAGGTGTGTTAAGATGTAGGCCTGTATTAGGCCTTTGTTACAGTGTTGCAAATATACTGTGCCATCTACAAAATTAGGCCCCGGCTGTCAGTACTGTTTAAATTGAAGTATCCAATGAGTAGCTCTGCCATATATACCACTTTTCTGACGGCATGAATTCTTTTGTGAAACATTGTCTCCCTCTTGTGGACCACCGAATTTTAAATGTGGTGTATTATATGTATTTAAAAAAAAGGAAAAATGGTGTCTGTGCTGACCTTGACTATGCTTGTCTTGTCCATCTACACCTGTGTGAGTATCGTAATGCTTTGGACCAATCAGGTGCGCTGCCTGCAGTAGATAGAATCTGAGCACGGAACCTTCACGTGCAGTCACAATGAGCCTTTGGCCATTGTCTCCGGAACTCTCACGTGTCACAATGGGCTCTTGGCCTATAACAGGCAGTGATAAATGGCCGCCGTCTTCAGTCTGCTGCTGGTGCAGCAGCAGACCACATGGCAGGGGGGTCTGTGCCCAGCTTCAGGAGAGTTGGGAAGACAACTGCTCGCCTGTCTGTTTTTTGAATTTCCCACTCAGTTACTGCACACTTTAGAGCAAAAGGGGGATGGAGGGTGTGTTAAAATAGGTGGAGATATGCAGATTCAAAACGCGTTGTGCACAGCTTGATCACACACACACATACACAGTAGAACTGTCATTGAGAAGGCCTCCAGAGCTTCTAGAAATGCCTTCCCCTTGGCAATTTTTGCTCTCTCTCCACAATGGGTGTCGGTTTTAGGCCTTGGTGCGGCAGAAGTGGCAAACCATTTCTGGTTACCTCTCCTCTGCCTTTCGCATCCGTCGTCGTCGCCGCCGCCGCCGCTCAAGATCAAGTGTAGTATCTGATACGTCCCCTATTTGGGGACCAGTTGGGGGCTTTGCTTTCACCTATGTATGTCAAACATTGTATTGCATTCAATATGCAATCAATCAATGTGTCTTTACTGGTTGCAACAGGTGTGTTAAGATGTAGGCCTGTATTAGGCCTTTGTTACAGTGTTGCAAATATACTGTGCCATCTACAAAATTAGGCCCCGGCTGTCAGTACTGTTTAAATTGAAGTATCCAATGAGTAGCTCTGCCATATATACCACTTTTCTGACGGCATGAATTCTTTTGTGAAACATTGTCTCCCTCTTGTGGACCACCGAATTTTAAATGTGGTGTATTATATGTATTTAAAAAAAAGGAAAAATGGTGTCTGTGCTGACCTTGACTATGCTTGTCTTGTCCATCTACACCTGTGTGAGTATCGTAATGCTTTGGACCAATCAGGTGCGCTGCCTGCAGTAGATAGAATCTGAGCACGGAACCTTCACGTGCAGTCACAATGAGCCTTTGGCCATTGTCTCCGGAACTCTCACGTGTCACAATGGGCTCTTGGCCTATAACAGGCAGTGATAAATGGCCGCCGTCTTCAGTCTGCTGCTGGTGCAGCAGCAGACCACATGGCAGGGGGGGGGTCTGTGCCCAGCTTCAGGAGAGTTGGGAAGACAACTGCTCGCCTGTCTGTTTTTTGAATTTCCCACTCAGTTACTGCACACTTTAGAGCAAAAGGGGGATGGAGGGTGTGTTAAAATAGGTGGAGATATGCAGATTCAAAACGCGTTGTGCACAGCTTGATCACACACACACATACACAGTAGAACTGTCATTGAGAAGGCCTCCAGAGCTTCTAGAAATGCCTTCCCCTTGGCAATTTTTGCTCTCTCTCCACAATGGGTGTCGGTTTTAGGCCTTGGTGCGGCAGAAGTGGCAAACCATTTCTGGTTACCTCTCCTCTGCCTTTCGCATCCGTCGTCGTCGCCGCCGCCGCCGCCGCTCAAGATCAAGTGTAGTATCTGATACGTCCCCTATTTGGGGACCAGTTGGGGGCTTTGCTTTCACCTATGTATGTCAAACATTGTATTGCATTCAATATGCAATCAATCAATGTGTCTTTACTGGTTGCAACAGGTGTGTTAAGATGTAGGCCTGTATTAGGCCTTTGTTACAGTGTTGCAAATATACTGTGCCATCTACAAAATTAGGCCCCGGCTGTCAGTACTGTTTAAATTGAAGTATCCAATGAGTAGCTCTGCCATATATACCACTTTTCTGACGGCATGAATTCTTTTGTGAAACATTGTCTCCCTCTTGTGGACCACCGAATTTTAAATGTGGTGTATTATATGTATTTAAAAAAAAGGAAAAATGGTGTCTGTGCTGATCTTGACTATGCTTGTCTTGTCCATCTACACCTGTGTGAGTATCGTAATGCTTTGGACCAATCAGGTGCGCTGCCTGCAGTAGATAGAATCTGAGCACGGAACCTTCACGTGCAGTCACAATGAGCCTTTGGCCATTGTCTCCGGAACTCTCACGTGTCACAATGGGCTCTTGGCCTATAACAGGCAGTGATAAATGGCCGCCGTCTTCAGTCTGCTGCTGGTGCAGCAGCAGACCACATGGCAGGGGGGTCTGTGCCCAGCTTCAGGAGAGTTGGGAAGACAACTGCTCGCCTGTCTGTTTTTTGAATTTCCCACTCAGTTACTGCACACTTTAGAGCAAAAGGGGGATGGAGGGTGTGTTAAAATAGGTGGAGATATGCAGATTCAAAACGCGTTGTGCACAGCTTGATCACACACACACATACACAGTAGAACTGTCATTGAGAAGGCCTCCAGAGCTTCTAGAAATGCCTTCCCCTTGGCAATTTTTGCTCTCTCTCCACAATGGGTGTCGGTTTTAGGCCTTGGTGCGGCAGAAGTGGCAAACCATTTCTGGTTACCTCTCCTCTGCCTTTCGCATCCGTCGTCGTCGCCGCCGCCGCCGCCGCTCAAGATCAAGTGTAGTATCTGATACGTCCCCTATTTGGGGACCAGTTGGGGGCTTTGCTTTCACCTATGTATGTCAAACATTGTATTGCATTCAATATGCAATCAATCAATGTGTCTTTACTGGTTGCAACAGGTGTGTTAAGATGTAGGCCTGTATTAGGCCTTTGTTACAGTGTTGCAAATATACTGTGCCATCTACAAAATTAGGCCCCGGCTGTCAGTACTGTTTAAATTGAAGTATCCAATGAGTAGCTCTGCCATATATACCACTTTTCTGACGGCATGAATTCTTTTGTGAAACATTGTCTCCCTCTTGTGGACCACCGAATTTTAAATGTGGTGTATTATATGTATTTAAAAAAAAGGAAAAATGGTGTCTGTGCTGATCTTGACTATGCTTGTCTTGTCCATCTACACCTGTGTGAGTATCGTAATGCTTTGGACCAATCAGGTGCGCTGCCTGCAGTAGATAGAATCTGAGCACGGAACCTTCACGTGCAGTCACAATGAGCCTTTGGCCATTGTCTCCGGAACTCTCACGTGTCACAATGGGCTCTTGGCCTATAACAGGCAGTGATAAATGGCCGCCGTCTTCAGTCTGCTGCTGGTGCAGCAGCAGACCACATGGCAGGGGGGTCTGTGCCCAGCTTCAGGAGAGTTGGGAAGACAACTGCTCGCCTGTCTGTTTTTTGAATTTCCCACTCAGTTACTGCACACTTTAGAGCAAAAGGGGGATGGAGGGTGTGTTAAAATAGGTGGAGATATGCAGATTCAAAACGCGTTGTGCACAGCTTGATCACACACACACATACACAGTAGAACTGTCATTGAGAAGGCCTCCAGAGCTTCTAGAAATGCCTTCCCCTTGGCAATTTTTGCTCTCTCTCCACAATGGGTGTCGGTTTTAGGCCTTGGTGCGGCAGAAGTGGCAAACCATTTCTGGTTACCTCTCCTCTGCCTTTCGCATCCGTCGTCGTCGCCGCCGCCGCCGCCGCTCAAGATCAAGTGTAGTATCTGATACGTCCCCTATTTGGGGACCAGTTGGGGGCTTTGCTTTCACCTATGTATGTCAAACATTGTATTGCATTCAATATGCAATCAATCAATGTGTCTTTACTGGTTGCAACAGGTGTGTTAAGATGTAGGCCTGTATTAGGCCTTTGTTACAGTGTTGCAAATATACTGTGCCATCTACAAAATTAGGCCCCGGCTGTCAGTACTGTTTAAATTGAAGTATCCAATGAGTAGCTCTGCCATATATACCACTTTTCTGACGGCATGAATTCTTTTGTGAAACATTGTCTCCCTCTTGTGGACCACCGAATTTTAAATGTGGTGTATTATATGTATTTAAAAAAAAGGAAAAATGGTGTCTGTGCTGACCTTGACTATGCTTGTCTTGTCCATCTACACCTGTGTGAGTATCGTAATGCTTTGGACCAATCAGGTGCGCTGCCTGCAGTAGATAGAATCTGAGCACGGAACCTTCACGTGCAGTCACAATGAGCCTTTGGCCATTGTCTCCGGAACTCTCACGTGTCACAATGGGCTCTTGGCCTATAACAGGCAGTGATAAATGGCCGCCGTCTTCAGTCTGCTGCTGGTGCAGCAGCAGACCACATGGCAGGGGGGTCTGTGCCCAGCTTCAGGAGAGTTGGGAAGACAACTGCTCGCCTGTCTGTTTTTTGAATTTCCCACTCAGTTACTGCACACTTTAGAGCAAAAGGGGGATGGAGGGTGTGTTAAAATAGGTGGAGATATGCAGATTCAAAACGCGTTGTGCACAGCTTGATCACACACACACATACACAGTAGAACTGTCATTGAGAAGGCCTCCAGAGCTTCTAGAAATGCCTTCCCCTTGGCAATTTTTGCTCTCTCTCCACAATGGGTGTCGATTTTAGGCCTTGGTGCGGCAGAAGTGGCAAACCATTTCTGGTTACCTCTCCTCTGCCTTTCGCATCCGTCGTCGTCGCCGCCGCCGCCGCCGCTGCTCAAGATCAAGTGTAGTATCTGATACGTCCCCTATTTGGGGACCAGTTGGGGGCTTTGCTTTCACCTATGTATGTCAAACATTGTATTGCATTCAATATGCAATCAATCAATGTGTCTTTGCTGGTTGCAACAGGTGTGTTAAGATGTAGGCCTGTATTAGGCCTTTGTTACAGTGTTGCAAATATACTGTGCCATCTACAAAATTAGGCCCCGGCTGTCAGTACTGTTTAAATTGAAGTATCCAATGAGTAGCTCTGCCAGCCATATATACCACTTTTCTGACGGCATGAATTCTTTTGTGAAACATTGTCTCCCTCTTGTGGACCACCGAATTTTAAATGTGGTGTATTATATGTATTTAAAAAAGAGGAAAAATGGTGTCTGTGCTGATCTTGACTATGCTTGTCTTGTCCATCTACACCTGTGTGAGTATCGTAATGCTTTGGACCAATCAGGTGCGCTGCCTGCAGTAGATAGAATCTGAGCACGGAACCTTCACGTGCAGTCACAATGAGCCTTTGGCCATTGTCTCCGGAACTCTCACGTGTCACAATGGGCTCTTGGCCTATAACAGGCAGTGAAAAATGGCCGCCGTCTTCAGTCTGCTGCTGGTGCAGCAGCAGACCACATGGCAGGGGGGGGGTCTGTGCCCAGCTTCAGGAGAGTTGGGAAGACAACTGCTCGCCTGTCTGTTTTTTTGAATTTCCCACTCAGTTACTGCACACTTTAGAGCAAAAGGGGGATGGAGGGTGTGTTAAAATAGGTGGAGATATGCAGATTCAAAACGCGTTGTGCACAGCTTGAACACACACACATACACAGTAGAACTGTCATTGAGAAGGCCTCCAGAGCTTCTAGAAATGCCTTCCCCTTGGCAATTTTTGCTCTCTCTCCACAATGGGTGTCGATTTTAGGCCTTGGTGCGGCAGAAGTGGCAAACCATTTCTGGTTACCTCTCCTCTGCCTTTCGCATCCGTCGTCGTCGCCGCCGCCGCCGCTCAAGATCAAGTGTAGTATCTGATACGTCCCCTATTTGGGGACCAGTTGGGGGCTTTGCTTTCACCTATGTATGTCAAACATTGTATTGCATTCAATATGCAATCAATCAATGTGTCTTTACTGGTTGCAACAGGTGTGTTAAGATGTAGGCCTGTATTAGGCCTTTGTTACAGTGTTGCAAATATACTGTGCCATCTACAAAATTAGGCCCCGGCTGTCAGTACTGTTTAAATTGAAGTATCCAATGAGTAGCTCTGCCATATATACCACTTTTCTGACGGCATGAATTCTTTTGTGAAACATTGTCTCCCTCTTGTGGACCACCGAATTTTAAATGTGGTGTATTATATGTATTTAAAAAAAAGGAAAAATGGTGTCTGTGCTGACCTTGACTATGCTTGTCTTGTCCATCTACACCTGTGTGAGTATCGTAATGCTTTGGACCAATCAGGTGCGCTGCCTGCAGTAGATAGAATCTGAGCACGGAACCTTCACGTGCAGTCACAATGAGCCTTTGGCCATTGTCTCCGGAACTCTCACGTGTCACAATGGGCTCTTGGCCTATAACAGGCAGTGATAAATGGCCGCCGTCTTCAGTCTGCTGCTGGTGCAGCAGCAGACCACATGGCAGGGGGGGGTCTGTGCCCAGCTTCAGGAGAGTTGGGAAGACAACTGCTCGCCTGTCTGTTTTTTGAATTTCCCACTCAGTTACTGCACACTTTAGAGCAAAAGGGGGATGGAGGGTGTGTTAAAATAGGTGGAGATATGCAGATTCAAAACGCGTTGTGCACAGCTTGATCACACACACACATACACAGTAGAACTGTCATTGAGAAGGCCTCCAGAGCTTCTAGAAATGCCTTCCCCTTGGCAATTTTTGCTCTCTCTCCACAATGGGTGTCGGTTTTAGGCCTTGGTGCGGCAGAAGTGGCAAACCATTTCTGGTTACCTCTCCTCTGCCTTTCGCATCCGTCGTCGTCGCCGCCGCCGCCGCTCAAGATCAAGTGTAGTATCTGATACGTCCCCTATTTGGGGACCAGTTGGGGGCTTTGCTTTCACCTATGTATGTCAAACATTGTATTGCATTCAATATGCAATCAATCAATGTGTCTTTACTGGTTGCAACAGGTGTGTTAAGATGTAGGCCTGTATTAGGCCTTTGTTACAGTGTTGCAAATATACTGTGCCATCTACAAAATTAGGCCCCGGCTGTCAGTACTGTTTAAATTGAAGTATCCAATGAGTAGCTCTGCCATATATACCACTTTTCTGACGGCATGAATTCTTTTGTGAAACATTGTCTCCCTCTTGTGGACCACCGAATTTTAAATGTGGTGTATTATATGTATTTAAAAAAAAGGAAAAATGGTGTCTGTGCTGACCTTGACTATGCTTGTCTTGTCCATCTACACCTGTGTGAGTATCGTAATGCTTTGGACCAATCAGGTGCGCTGCCTGCAGTAGATAGAATCTGAGCACGGAACCTTCACGTGCAGTCACAATGAGCCTTTGGCCATTGTCTCCGGAACTCTCACGTGTCACAATGGGCTCTTGGCCTATAACAGGCAGTGATAAATGGCCGCCGTCTTCAGTCTGCTGCTGGTGCAGCAGCAGACCACATGGCAGGGGGGTCTGTGCCCAGCTTCAGGAGAGTTGGGAAGACAACTGCTCGCCTGTCTGTTTTTTGAATTTCCCACTCAGTTACTGCACACTTTAGAGCAAAAGGGGGATGGAGGGTGTGTTAAAATAGGTGGAGATATGCAGATTCAAAACGCGTTGTGCACAGCTTGATCACACACACACATACACAGTAGAACTGTCATTGAGAAGGCCTCCAGAGCTTCTAGAAATGCCTTCCCCTTGGCAATTTTTGCTCTCTCTCCACAATGGGTGTCGGTTTTAGGCCTTGGTGCGGCAGAAGTGGCAAACCATTTCTGGTTACCTCTCCTCTGCCTTTCGCATCCGTCGTCGTCGCCGCCGCCGCCGCTCAAGATCAAGTGTAGTATCTGATACGTCCCCTATTTGGGGACCAGTTGGGGGCTTTGCTTTCACCTATGTATGTCAAACATTGTATTGCATTCAATATGCAATCAATCAATGTGTCTTTACTGGTTGCAACAGGTGTGTTAAGATGTAGGCCTGTATTAGGCCTTTGTTACAGTGTTGCAAATATACTGTGCCATCTACAAAATTAGGCCCCGGCTGTCAGTACTGTTTAAATTGAAGTATCCAATGAGTAGCTCTGCCATATATACCACTTTTCTGACGGCATGAATTCTTTTGTGAAACATTGTCTCCCTCTTGTGGACCACCGAATTTTAAATGTGGTGTATTATATGTATTTAAAAAAAAGGAAAAATGGTGTCTGTGCTGATCTTGACTATGCTTGTCTTGTCCATCTACACCTGTGTGAGTATCGTAATGCTTTGGACCAATCAGGTGCGCTGCCTGCAGTAGATAGAATCTGAGCACGGAACCTTCACGTGCAGTCACAATGAGCCTTTGGCCATTGTCTCCGGAACTCTCACGTGTCACAATGGGCTCTTGGCCTATAACAGGCAGTGATAAATGGCCGCCGTCTTCAGTCTGCTGCTGGTGCAGCAGCAGACCACATGGCAGGGGGGTCTGTGCCCAGCTTCAGGAGAGTTGGGAAGACAACTGCTCGCCTGTCTGTTTTTTGAATTTCCCACTCAGTTACTGCACACTTTAGAGCAAAAGGGGGATGGAGGGTGTGTTAAAATAGGTGGAGATATGCAGATTCAAAACGCGTTGTGCACAGCTTGATCACACACACACATACACAGTAGAACTGTCATTGAGAAGGCCTCCAGAGCTTCTAGAAATGCCTTCCCCTTGGCAATTTTTGCTCTCTCTCCACAATGGGTGTCGGTTTTAGGCCTTGGTGCGGCAGAAGTGGCAAACCATTTCTGGTTACCTCTCCTCTGCCTTTCGCATCCGTCGTCGTCGCCGCCGCCGCCGCCGCTCAAGATCAAGTGTAGTATCTGATACGTCCCCTATTTGGGGACCAGTTGGGGGCTTTGCTTTCACCTATGTATGTCAAACATTGTATTGCATTCAATATGCAATCAATCAATGTGTCTTTACTGGTTGCAACAGGTGTGTTAAGATGTAGGCCTGTATTAGGCCTTTGTTACAGTGTTGCAAATATACTGTGCCATCTACAAAATTAGGCCCCGGCTGTCAGTACTGTTTAAATTGAAGTATCCAATGAGTAGCTCTGCCATATATACCACTTTTCTGACGGCATGAATTCTTTTGTGAAACATTGTCTCCCTCTTGTGGACCACCGAATTTTAAATGTGGTGTATTATATGTATTTAAAAAAAAGGAAAAATGGTGTCTGTGCTGATCTTGACTATGCTTGTCTTGTCCATCTACACCTGTGTGAGTATCGTAATGCTTTGGACCAATCAGGTGCGCTGCCTGCAGTAGATAGAATCTGAGCACGGAACCTTCACGTGCAGTCACAATGAGCCTTTGGCCATTGTCTCCGGAACTCTCACGTGTCACAATGGGCTCTTGGCCTATAACAGGCAGTGATAAATGGCCGCCGTCTTCAGTCTGCTGCTGGTGCAGCAGCAGACCACATGGCAGGGGGGTCTGTGCCCAGCTTCAGGAGAGTTGGGAAGACAACTGCTCGCCTGTCTGTTTTTTGAATTTCCCACTCAGTTACTGCACACTTTAGAGCAAAAGGGGGATGGAGGGTGTGTTAAAATAGGTGGAGATATGCAGATTCAAAACGCGTTGTGCACAGCTTGATCACACACACACATACACAGTAGAACTGTCATTGAGAAGGCCTCCAGAGCTTCTAGAAATGCCTTCCCCTTGGCAATTTTTGCTCTCTCTCCACAATGGGTGTCGGTTTTAGGCCTTGGTGCGGCAGAAGTGGCAAACCATTTCTGGTTACCTCTCCTCTGCCTTTCGCATCCGTCGTCGTCGCCGCCGCCGCCGCCGCTCAAGATCAAGTGTAGTATCTGATACGTCCCCTATTTGGGGACCAGTTGGGGGCTTTGCTTTCACCTATGTATGTCAAACATTGTATTGCATTCAATATGCAATCAATCAATGTGTCTTTACTGGTTGCAACAGGTGTGTTAAGATGTAGGCCTGTATTAGGCCTTTGTTACAGTGTTGCAAATATACTGTGCCATCTACAAAATTAGGCCCCGGCTGTCAGTACTGTTTAAATTGAAGTATCCAATGAGTAGCTCTGCCATATATACCACTTTTCTGACGGCATGAATTCTTTTGTGAAACATTGTCTCCCTCTTGTGGACCACCGAATTTTAAATGTGGTGTATTATATGTATTTAAAAAAAAGGAAAAATGGTGTCTGTGCTGACCTTGACTATGCTTGTCTTGTCCATCTACACCTGTGTGAGTATCGTAATGCTTTGGACCAATCAGGTGCGCTGCCTGCAGTAGATAGAATCTGAGCACGGAACCTTCACGTGCAGTCACAATGAGCCTTTGGCCATTGTCTCCGGAACTCTCACGTGTCACAATGGGCTCTTGGCCTATAACAGGCAGTGATAAATGGCCGCCGTCTTCAGTCTGCTGCTGGTGCAGCAGCAGACCACATGGCAGGGGGGTCTGTGCCCAGCTTCAGGAGAGTTGGGAAGACAACTGCTCGCCTGTCTGTTTTTTGAATTTCCCACTCAGTTACTGCACACTTTAGAGCAAAAGGGGGATGGAGGGTGTGTTAAAATAGGTGGAGATATGCAGATTCAAAACGCGTTGTGCACAGCTTGATCACACACACACATACACAGTAGAACTGTCATTGAGAAGGCCTCCAGAGCTTCTAGAAATGCCTTCCCCTTGGCAATTTTTGCTCTCTCTCCACAATGGGTGTCGGTTTTAGGCCTTGGTGCGGCAGAAGTGGCAAACCATTTCTGGTTACCTCTCCTCTGCCTTTCGCATCCGTCGTCGTCGCCGCCGCCGCCGCCGCTCAAGATCAAGTGTAGTATCTGATACGTCCCCTATTTGGGGACCAGTTGGGGGCTTTGCTTTCACCTATGTATGTCAAACATTGTATTGCATTCAATATGCAATCAATCAATGTGTCTTTACTGGTTGCAACAGGTGTGTTAAGATGTAGGCCTGTATTAGGCCTTTGTTACAGTGTTGCAAATATACTGTGCCATCTACAAAATTAGGCCCCGGCTGTCAGTACTGTTTAAATTGAAGTATCCAATGAGTAGCTCTGCCATATATACCACTTTTCTGACGGCATGAATTCTTTTGTGAAACATTGTCTCCCTCTTGTGGACCACCGAATTTTAAATGTGGTGTATTATATGTATTTAAAAAAAAGGAAAAATGGTGTCTGTGCTGACCTTGACTATGCTTGTCTTGTCCATCTACACCTGTGTGAGTATCGTAATGCTTTGGACCAATCAGGTGCGCTGCCTGCAGTAGATAGAATCTGAGCACGGAACCTTCACGTGCAGTCACAATGAGCCTTTGGCCATTGTCTCCGGAACTCTCACGTGTCACAATGGGCTCTTGGCCTATAACAGGCAGTGATAAATGGCCGCCGTCTTCAGTCTGCTGCTGGTGCAGCAGCAGACCACATGGCAGGGGGGTCTGTGCCCAGCTTCAGGAGAGTTGGGAAGACAACTGCTCGCCTGTCTGTTTTTTGAATTTCCCACTCAGTTACTGCACACTTTAGAGCAAAAGGGGGATGGAGGGTGTGTTAAAATAGGTGGAGATATGCAGATTCAAAACGCGTTGTGCACAGCTTGATCACACACACACATACACAGTAGAACTGTCATTGAGAAGGCCTCCAGAGCTTCTAGAAATGCCTTCCCCTTGGCAATTTTTGCTCTCTCTCCACAATGGGTGTCGATTTTAGGCCTTGGTGCGGCAGAAGTGGCAAACCATTTCTGGTTACCTCTCCTCTGCCTTTCGCATCCGTCGTCGTCGCCGCCGCCGCCGCCGCTGCTCAAGATCAAGTGTAGTATCTGATACGTCCCCTATTTGGGGACCAGTTGGGGGCTTTGCTTTCACCTATGTATGTCAAACATTGTATTGCATTCAATATGCAATCAATCAATGTGTCTTTGCTGGTTGCAACAGGTGTGTTAAGATGTAGGCCTGTATTAGGCCTTTGTTACAGTGTTGCAAATATACTGTGCCATCTACAAAATTAGGCCCCGGCTGTCAGTACTGTTTAAATTGAAGTATCCAATGAGTAGCTCTGCCAGCCATATATACCACTTTTCTGACGGCATGAATTCTTTTGTGAAACATTGTCTCCCTCTTGTGGACCACCGAATTTTAAATGTGGTGTATTATATGTATTTAAAAAAGAGGAAAAATGGTGTCTGTGCTGATCTTGACTATGCTTGTCTTGTCCATCTACACCTGTGTGAGTATCGTAATGCTTTGGACCAATCAGGTGCGCTGCCTGCAGTAGATAGAATCTGAGCACGGAACCTTCACGTGCAGTCACAATGAGCCTTTGGCCATTGTCTCCGGAACTCTCACGTGTCACAATGGGCTCTTGGCCTATAACAGGCAGTGAAAAATGGCCGCCGTCTTCAGTCTGCTGCTGGTGCAGCAGCAGACCACATGGCAGGGGGGGGGTCTGTGCCCAGCTTCAGGAGAGTTGGGAAGACAACTGCTCGCCTGTCTGTTTTTTTTAATTTCCCACTCAGTTACTGCACACTTTAGAGCAAAAGGGGGATGGAGGGTGTGTTAAAATAGGTGGAGATATGCAGATTCAAAACGCGTTGTGCACAGCTTGAACACACACACATACACAGTAGAACTGTCATTGAGAAGGCCTCCAGAGCTTCTAGAAATGCCTTCCCCTTGGCAATTTTTGCTCTCTCTCCACAATGGGTGTCGATTTTAGGCCTTGGTGCGGCAGAAGTGGCAAACCATTTCTGGTTACCTCTCCTCTGCCTTTCGCATCCGTCGTCGTCGCCGCCGCCGCCGCTCAAGATCAAGTGTAGTATCTGATACGTCCCCTATTTGGGGACCAGTTGGGGGCTTTGCTTTCACCTATGTATGTCAAACATTGTATTGCATTCAATATGCAATCAATCAATGTGTCTTTACTGGTTGCAACAGGTGTGTTAAGATGTAGGCCTGTATTAGGCCTTTGTTACAGTGTTGCAAATATACTGTGCCATCTACAAAATTAGGCCCCGGCTGTCAGTACTGTTTAAATTGAAGTATCCAATGAGTAGCTCTGCCATATATACCACTTTTCTGACGGCATGAATTCTTTTGTGAAACATTGTCTCCCTCTTGTGGACCACCGAATTTTAAATGTGGTGTATTATATGTATTTAAAAAAAAGGAAAAATGGTGTCTGTGCTGACCTTGACTATGCTTGTCTTGTCCATCTACACCTGTGTGAGTATCGTAATGCTTTGGACCAATCAGGTGCGCTGCCTGCAGTAGATAGAATCTGAGCACGGAACCTTCACGTGCAGTCACAATGAGCCTTTGGCCATTGTCTCCGGAACTCTCACGTGTCACAATGGGCTCTTGGCCTATAACAGGCAGTGATAAATGGCCGCCGTCTTCAGTCTGCTGCTGGTGCAGCAGCAGACCACATGGCAGGGGGGGGTCTGTGCCCAGCTTCAGGAGAGTTGGGAAGACAACTGCTCGCCTGTCTGTTTTTTGAATTTCCCACTCAGTTACTGCACACTTTAGAGCAAAAGGGGGATGGAGGGTGTGTTAAAATAGGTGGAGATATGCAGATTCAAAACGCGTTGTGCACAGCTTGATCACACACACACATACACAGTAGAACTGTCATTGAGAAGGCCTCCAGAGCTTCTAGAAATGCCTTCCCCTTGGCAATTTTTGCTCTCTCTCCACAATGGGTGTCGGTTTTAGGCCTTGGTGCGGCAGAAGTGGCAAACCATTTCTGGTTACCTCTCCTCTGCCTTTCGCATCCGTCGTCGTCGCCGCCGCCGCCGCTCAAGATCAAGTGTAGTATCTGATACGTCCCCTATTTGGGGACCAGTTGGGGGCTTTGCTTTCACCTATGTATGTCAAACATTGTATTGCATTCAATATGCAATCAATCAATGTGTCTTTACTGGTTGCAACAGGTGTGTTAAGATGTAGGCCTGTATTAGGCCTTTGTTACAGTGTTGCAAATATACTGTGCCATCTACAAAATTAGGCCCCGGCTGTCAGTACTGTTTAAATTGAAGTATCCAATGAGTAGCTCTGCCATATATACCACTTTTCTGACGGCATGAATTCTTTTGTGAAACATTGTCTCCCTCTTGTGGACCACCGAATTTTAAATGTGGTGTATTATATGTATTTAAAAAAAAGGAAAAATGGTGTCTGTGCTGACCTTGACTATGCTTGTCTTGTCCATCTACACCTGTGTGAGTATCGTAATGCTTTGGACCAATCAGGTGCGCTGCCTGCAGTAGATAGAATCTGAGCACGGAACCTTCACGTGCAGTCACAATGAGCCTTTGGCCATTGTCTCCGGAACTCTCACGTGTCACAATGGGCTCTTGGCCTATAACAGGCAGTGATAAATGGCCGCCGTCTTCAGTCTGCTGCTGGTGCAGCAGCAGACCACATGGCAGGGGGGTCTGTGCCCAGCTTCAGGAGAGTTGGGAAGACAACTGCTCGCCTGTCTGTTTTTTGAATTTCCCACTCAGTTACTGCACACTTTAGAGCAAAAGGGGGATGGAGGGTGTGTTAAAATAGGTGGAGATATGCAGATTCAAAACGCGTTGTGCACAGCTTGATCACACACACACATACACAGTAGAACTGTCATTGAGAAGGCCTCCAGAGCTTCTAGAAATGCCTTCCCCTTGGCAATTTTTGCTCTCTCTCCACAATGGGTGTCGGTTTTAGGCCTTGGTGCGGCAGAAGTGGCAAACCATTTCTGGTTACCTCTCCTCTGCCTTTCGCATCCGTCGTCGTCGCCGCCGCCGCCGCTCAAGATCAAGTGTAGTATCTGATACGTCCCCTATTTGGGGACCAGTTGGGGGCTTTGCTTTCACCTATGTATGTCAAACATTGTATTGCATTCAATATGCAATCAATCAATGTGTCTTTACTGGTTGCAACAGGTGTGTTAAGATGTAGGCCTGTATTAGGCCTTTGTTACAGTGTTGCAAATATACTGTGCCATCTACAAAATTAGGCCCCGGCTGTCAGTACTGTTTAAATTGAAGTATCCAATGAGTAGCTCTGCCATATATACCACTTTTCTGACGGCATGAATTCTTTTGTGAAACATTGTCTCCCTCTTGTGGACCACCGAATTTTAAATGTGGTGTATTATATGTATTTAAAAAAAAGGAAAAATGGTGTCTGTGCTGACCTTGACTATGCTTGTCTTGTCCATCTACACCTGTGTGAGTATCGTAATGCTTTGGACCAATCAGGTGCGCTGCCTGCAGTAGATAGAATCTGAGCACGGAACCTTCACGTGCAGTCACAATGAGCCTTTGGCCATTGTCTCCGGAACTCTCACGTGTCACAATGGGCTCTTGGCCTATAACAGGCAGTGATAAATGGCCGCCGTCTTCAGTCTGCTGCTGGTGCAGCAGCAGACCACATGGCAGGGGGGTCTGTGCCCAGCTTCAGGAGAGTTGGGAAGACAACTGCTCGCCTGTCTGTTTTTTGAATTTCCCACTCAGTTACTGCACACTTTAGAGCAAAAGGGGGATGGAGGGTGTGTTAAAATAGGTGGAGATATGCAGATTCAAAACGCGTTGTGCACAGCTTGATCACACACACACATACACAGTAGAACTGTCATTGAGAAGGCCTCCAGAGCTTCTAGAAATGCCTTCCCCTTGGCAATTTTTGCTCTCTCTCCACAATGGGTGTCGGTTTTAGGCCTTGGTGCGGCAGAAGTGGCAAACCATTTCTGGTTACCTCTCCTCTGCCTTTCGCATCCGTCGTCGTCGCCGCCGCCGCCGCCGCTCAAGATCAAGTGTAGTATCTGATACGTCCCCTATTTGGGGACCAGTTGGGGGCTTTGCTTTCACCTATGTATGTCAAACATTGTATTGCATTCAATATGCAATCAATCAATGTGTCTTTACTGGTTGCAACAGGTGTGTTAAGATGTAGGCCTGTATTAGGCCTTTGTTACAGTGTTGCAAATATACTGTGCCATCTACAAAATTAGGCCCCGGCTGTCAGTACTGTTTAAATTGAAGTATCCAATGAGTAGCTCTGCCATATATACCACTTTTCTGACGGCATGAATTCTTTTGTGAAACATTGTCTCCCTCTTGTGGACCACCGAATTTTAAATGTGGTGTATTATATGTATTTAAAAAAAAGGAAAAATGGTGTCTGTGCTGACCTTGACTATGCTTGTCTTGTCCATCTACACCTGTGTGAGTATCGTAATGCTTTGGACCAATCAGGTGCGCTGCCTGCAGTAGATAGAATCTGAGCACGGAACCTTCACGTGCAGTCACAATGAGCCTTTGGCCATTGTCTCCGGAACTCTCACGTGTCACAATGGGCTCTTGGCCTATAACAGGCAGTGATAAATGGCCGCCGTCTTCAGTCTGCTGCTGGTGCAGCAGCAGACCACATGGCAGGGGGGGGTCTGTGCCCAGCTTCAGGAGAGTTGGGAAGACAACTGCTCGCCTGTCTGTTTTTTGAATTTCCCACTCAGTTACTGCACACTTTAGAGCAAAAGGGGGATGGAGGGTGTGTTAAAATAGGTGGAGATATGCAGATTCAAAACGCGTTGTGCACAGCTTGATCACACACACACATACACAGTAGAACTGTCATTGAGAAGGCCTCCAGAGCTTCTAGAAATGCCTTCCCCTTGGCAATTTTTGCTCTCTCTCCACAATGGGTGTCGGTTTTAGGCCTTGGTGCGGCAGAAGTGGCAAACCATTTCTGGTTACCTCTCCTCTGCCTTTCGCATCCGTCGTCGTCGCCGCCGCCGCCGCTCAAGATCAAGTGTAGTATCTGATACGTCCCCTATTTGGGGACCAGTTGGGGGCTTTGCTTTCACCTATGTATGTCAAACATTGTATTGCATTCAATATGCAATCAATCAATGTGTCTTTACTGGTTGCAACAGGTGTGTTAAGATGTAGGCCTGTATTAGGCCTTTGTTACAGTGTTGCAAATATACTGTGCCATCTACAAAATTAGGCCCCGGCTGTCAGTACTGTTTAAATTGAAGTATCCAATGAGTAGCTCTGCCATATATACCACTTTTCTGACGGCATGAATTCTTTTGTGAAACATTGTCTCCCTCTTGTGGACCACCGAATTTTAAATGTGGTGTATTATATGTATTTAAAAAAAAGGAAAAATGGTGTCTGTGCTGACCTTGACTATGCTTGTCTTGTCCATCTACACCTGTGTGAGTATCGTAATGCTTTGGACCAATCAGGTGCGCTGCCTGCAGTAGATAGAATCTGAGCACGGAACCTTCACGTGCAGTCACAATGAGCCTTTGGCCATTGTCTCCGGAACTCTCACGTGTCACAATGGGCTCTTGGCCTATAACAGGCAGTGATAAATGGCCGCCGTCTTCAGTCTGCTGCTGGTGCAGCAGCAGACCACATGGCAGGGGGGTCTGTGCCCAGCTTCAGGAGAGTTGGGAAGACAACTGCTCGCCTGTCTGTTTTTTGAATTTCCCACTCAGTTACTGCACACTTTAGAGCAAAAGGGGGATGGAGGGTGTGTTAAAATAGGTGGAGATATGCAGATTCAAAACGCGTTGTGCACAGCTTGATCACACACACACATACACAGTAGAACTGTCATTGAGAAGGCCTCCAGAGCTTCTAGAAATGCCTTCCCCTTGGCAATTTTTGCTCTCTCTCCACAATGGGTGTCGGTTTTAGGCCTTGGTGCGGCAGAAGTGGCAAACCATTTCTGGTTACCTCTCCTCTGCCTTTCGCATCCGTCGTCGTCGCCGCCGCCGCCGCTCAAGATCAAGTGTAGTATCTGATACGTCCCCTATTTGGGGACCAGTTGGGGGCTTTGCTTTCACCTATGTATGTCAAACATTGTATTGCATTCAATATGCAATCAATCAATGTGTCTTTACTGGTTGCAACAGGTGTGTTAAGATGTAGGCCTGTATTAGGCCTTTGTTACAGTGTTGCAAATATACTGTGCCATCTACAAAATTAGGCCCCGGCTGTCAGTACTGTTTAAATTGAAGTATCCAATGAGTAGCTCTGCCATATATACCACTTTTCTGACGGCATGAATTCTTTTGTGAAACATTGTCTCCCTCTTGTGGACCACCGAATTTTAAATGTGGTGTATTATATGTATTTAAAAAAAAGGAAAAATGGTGTCTGTGCTGACCTTGACTATGCTTGTCTTGTCCATCTACACCTGTGTGAGTATCGTAATGCTTTGGACCAATCAGGTGCGCTGCCTGCAGTAGATAGAATCTGAGCACGGAACCTTCACGTGCAGTCACAATGAGCCTTTGGCCATTGTCTCCGGAACTCTCACGTGTCACAATGGGCTCTTGGCCTATAACAGGCAGTGATAAATGGCCGCCGTCTTCAGTCTGCTGCTGGTGCAGCAGCAGACCACATGGCAGGGGGGTCTGTGCCCAGCTTCAGGAGAGTTGGGAAGACAACTGCTCGCCTGTCTGTTTTTTGAATTTCCCACTCAGTTACTGCACACTTTAGAGCAAAAGGGGGATGGAGGGTGTGTTAAAATAGGTGGAGATATGCAGATTCAAAACGCGTTGTGCACAGCTTGATCACACACACACATACACAGTAGAACTGTCATTGAGAAGGCCTCCAGAGCTTCTAGAAATGCCTTCCCCTTGGCAATTTTTGCTCTCTCTCCACAATGGGTGTCGGTTTTAGGCCTTGGTGCGGCAGAAGTGGCAAACCATTTCTGGTTACCTCTCCTCTGCCTTTCGCATCCGTCGTCGTCGCCGCCGCCGCCGCTCAAGATCAAGTGTAGTATCTGATACGTCCCCTATTTGGGGACCAGTTGGGGGCTTTGCTTTCACCTATGTATGTCAAACATTGTATTGCATTCAATATGCAATCAATCAATGTGTCTTTACTGGTTGCAACAGGTGTGTTAAGATGTAGGCCTGTATTAGGCCTTTGTTACAGTGTTGCAAATATACTGTGCCATCTACAAAATTAGGCCCCGGCTGTCAGTACTGTTTAAATTGAAGTATCCAATGAGTAGCTCTGCCATATATACCACTTTTCTGACGGCATGAATTCTTTTGTGAAACATTGTCTCCCTCTTGTGGACCACCGAATTTTAAATGTGGTGTATTATATGTATTTAAAAAAAAGGAAAAATGGTGTCTGTGCTGACCTTGACTATGCTTGTCTTGTCCATCTACACCTGTGTGAGTATCGTAATGCTTTGGACCAATCAGGTGCGCTGCCTGCAGTAGATAGAATCTGAGCACGGAACCTTCACGTGCAGTCACAATGAGCCTTTGGCCATTGTCTCCGGAACTCTCACGTGTCACAATGGGCTCTTGGCCTATAACAGGCAGTGATAAATGGCCGCCGTCTTCAGTCTGCTGCTGGTGCAGCAGCAGACCACATGGCAGGGGGGTCTGTGCCCAGCTTCAGGAGAGTTGGGAAGACAACTGCTCGCCTGTCTGTTTTTTGAATTTCCCACTCAGTTACTGCACACTTTAGAGCAAAAGGGGGATGGAGGGTGTGTTAAAATAGGTGGAGATATGCAGATTCAAAACGCGTTGTGCACAGCTTGATCACACACACACATACACAGTAGAACTGTCATTGAGAAGGCCTCCAGAGCTTCTAGAAATGCCTTCCCCTTGGCAATTTTTGCTCTCTCTCCACAATGGGTGTCGGTTTTAGGCCTTGGTGCGGCAGAAGTGGCAAACCATTTCTGGTTACCTCTCCTCTGCCTTTCGCATCCGTCGTCGTCGCCGCCGCCGCCGCTCAAGATCAAGTGTAGTATCTGATACGTCCCCTATTTGGGGACCAGTTGGGGGCTTTGCTTTCACCTATGTATGTCAAACATTGTATTGCATTCAATATGCAATCAATCAATGTGTCTTTACTGGTTGCAACAGGTGTGTTAAGATGTAGGCCTGTATTAGGCCTTTGTTACAGTGTTGCAAATATACTGTGCCATCTACAAAATTAGGCCCCGGCTGTCAGTACTGTTTAAATTGAAGTATCCAATGAGTAGCTCTGCCATATATACCACTTTTCTGACGGCATGAATTCTTTTGTGAAACATTGTCTCCCTCTTGTGGACCACCGAATTTTAAATGTGGTGTATTATATGTATTTAAAAAAAAGGAAAAATGGTGTCTGTGCTGACCTTGACTATGCTTGTCTTGTCCATCTACACCTGTGTGAGTATCGTAATGCTTTGGACCAATCAGGTGCGCTGCCTGCAGTAGATAGAATCTGAGCACGGAACCTTCACGTGCAGTCACAATGAGCCTTTGGCCATTGTCTCCGGAACTCTCACGTGTCACAATGGGCTCTTGGCCTATAACAGGCAGTGATAAATGGCCGCCGTCTTCAGTCTGCTGCTGGTGCAGCAGCAGACCACATGGCAGGGGGGTCTGTGCCCAGCTTCAGGAGAGTTGGGAAGACAACTGCTCGCCTGTCTGTTTTTTGAATTTCCCACTCAGTTACTGCACACTTTAGAGCAAAAGGGGGATGGAGGGTGTGTTAAAATAGGTGGAGATATGCAGATTCAAAACGCGTTGTGCACAGCTTGATCACACACACACATACACAGTAGAACTGTCATTGAGAAGGCCTCCAGAGCTTCTAGAAATGCCTTCCCCTTGGCAATTTTTGCTCTCTCTCCACAATGGGTGTCGGTTTTAGGCCTTGGTGCGGCAGAAGTGGCAAACCATTTCTGGTTACCTCTCCTCTGCCTTTCGCATCCGTCGTCGTCGCCGCCGCCGCCGCCGCTCAAGATCAAGTGTAGTATCTGATACGTCCCCTATTTGGGGACCAGTTGGGGGCTTTGCTTTCACCTATGTATGTCAAACATTGTATTGCATTCAATATGCAATCAATCAATGTGTCTTTACTGGTTGCAACAGGTGTGTTAAGATGTAGGCCTGTATTAGGCCTTTGTTACAGTGTTGCAAATATACTGTGCCATCTACAAAATTAGGCCCCGGCTGTCAGTACTGTTTAAATTGAAGTATCCAATGAGTAGCTCTGCCATATATACCACTTTTCTGACGGCATGAATTCTTTTGTGAAACATTGTCTCCCTCTTGTGGACCACCGAATTTTAAATGTGGTGTATTATATGTATTTAAAAAAAAGGAAAAATGGTGTCTGTGCTGACCTTGACTATGCTTGTCTTGTCCATCTACACCTGTGTGAGTATCGTAATGCTTTGGACCAATCAGGTGCGCTGCCTGCAGTAGATAGAATCTGAGCACGGAACCTTCACGTGCAGTCACAATGAGCCTTTGGCCATTGTCTCCGGAACTCTCACGTGTCACAATGGGCTCTTGGCCTATAACAGGCAGTGATAAATGGCCGCCGTCTTCAGTCTGCTGCTGGTGCAGCAGCAGACCACATGGCAGGGGGGTCTGTGCCCAGCTTCAGGAGAGTTGGGAAGACAACTGCTCGCCTGTCTGTTTTTTGAATTTCCCACTCAGTTACTGCACACTTTAGAGCAAAAGGGGGATGGAGGGTGTGTTAAAATAGGTGGAGATATGCAGATTCAAAACGCGTTGTGCACAGCTTGATCACACACACACATACACAGTAGAACTGTCATTGAGAAGGCCTCCAGAGCTTCTAGAAATGCCTTCCCCTTGGCAATTTTTGCTCTCTCTCCACAATGGGTGTCGGTTTTAGGCCTTGGTGCGGCAGAAGTGGCAAACCATTTCTGGTTACCTCTCCTCTGCCTTTCGCATCCGTCGTCGTCGCCGCCGCCGCCGCCGCTCAAGATCAAGTGTAGTATCTGATACGTCCCCTATTTGGGGACCAGTTGGGGGCTTTGCTTTCACCTATGTATGTCAAACATTGTATTGCATTCAATATGCAATCAATCAATGTGTCTTTACTGGTTGCAACAGGTGTGTTAAGATGTAGGCCTGTATTAGGCCTTTGTTACAGTGTTGCAAATATACTGTGCCATCTACAAAATTAGGCCCCGGCTGTCAGTACTGTTTAAATTGAAGTATCCAATGAGTAGCTCTGCCATATATACCACTTTTCTGACGGCATGAATTCTTTTGTGAAACATTGTCTCCCTCTTGTGGACCACCGAATTTTAAATGTGGTGTATTATATGTATTTAAAAAAAAGGAAAAATGGTGTCTGTGCTGATCTTGACTATGCTTGTCTTGTCCATCTACACCTGTGTGAGTATCGTAATGCTTTGGACCAATCAGGTGCGCTGCCTGCAGTAGATAGAATCTGAGCACGGAACCTTCATGTGCAGTCACAATGAGCCTTTGGCCATTGTCTCCGGAACTCTCACGTGTCACAATGGGCTCTTGGCCTATAACAGGCAGTGATAAATGGCCGCCGTCTTCAGTCTGCTGCTGGTGCAGCAGCAGACCACATGGCAGGGGGGTCTGTGCCCAGCTTCAGGAGAGTTGGGAAGACAACTGCTCGCCTGTCTGTTTTTTGAATTTCCCACTCAGTTACTGCACACTTTAGAGCAAAAGGGGGATGGAGGGTGTGTTAAAATAGGTGGAGATATGCAGATTCAAAACGCGTTGTGCACAGCTTGATCACACACACACATACACAGTAGAACTGTCATTGAGAAGGCCTCCAGAGCTTCTAGAAATGCCTTCCCCTTGGCAATTTTTGCTCTCTCTCCACAATGGGTGTCGGTTTTAGGCCTTGGTGCGGCAGAAGTGGCAAACCATTTCTGGTTACCTCTCCTCTGCCTTTCGCATCCGTCGTCGTCGCCGCCGCCGCCGCCGCTCAAGATCAAGTGTAGTATCTGATACGTCCCCTATTTGGGGACCAGTTGGGGGCTTTGCTTTCACCTATGTATGTCAAACATTGTATTGCATTCAATATGCAATCAATCAATGTGTCTTTACTGGTTGCAACAGGTGTGTTAAGATGTAGGCCTGTATTAGGCCTTTGTTACAGTGTTGCAAATATACTGTGCCATCTACAAAATTAGGCCCCGGCTGTCAGTACTGTTTAAATTGAAGTATCCAATGAGTAGCTCTGCCATATATACCACTTTTCTGACGGCATGAATTCTTTTGTGAAACATTGTCTCCCTCTTGTGGACCACCGAATTTTAAATGTGGTGTATTATATGTATTTAAAAAAAAGGAAAAATGGTGTCTGTGCTGACCTTGACTATGCTTGTCTTGTCCATCTACACCTGTGTGAGTATCGTAATGCTTTGGACCAATCAGGTGCGCTGCCTGCAGTAGATAGAATCTGAGCACGGAACCTTCACGTGCAGTCACAATGAGCCTTTGGCCATTGTCTCCGGAACTCTCACGTGTCACAATGGGCTCTTGGCCTATAACAGGCAGTGATAAATGGCCGCCGTCTTCAGTCTGCTGCTGGTGCAGCAGCAGACCACATGGCAGGGGGGTCTGTGCCCAGCTTCAGGAGAGTTGGGAAGACAACTGCTCGCCTGTCTGTTTTTTGAATTTCCCACTCAGTTACTGCACACTTTAGAGCAAAAGGGGGATGGAGGGTGTGTTAAAATAGGTGGAGATATGCAGATTCAAAACGCGTTGTGCACAGCTTGATCACACACACACATACACAGTAGAACTGTCATTGAGAAGGCCTCCAGAGCTTCTAGAAATGCCTTCCCCTTGGCAATTTTTGCTCTCTCTCCACAATGGGTGTCGGTTTTAGGCCTTGGTGCGGCAGAAGTGGCAAACCATTTCTGGTTACCTCTCCTCTGCCTTTCGCATCCGTCGTCGTCGCCGCCGCCGCCGCTCAAGATCAAGTGTAGTATCTGATACGTCCCCTATTTGGGGACCAGTTGGGGGCTTTGCTTTCACCTATGTATGTCAAACATTGTATTGCATTCAATATGCAATCAATCAATGTGTCTTTACTGGTTGCAACAGGTGTGTTAAGATGTAGGCCTGTATTAGGCCTTTGTTACAGTGTTGCAAATATACTGTGCCATCTACAAAATTAGGCCCCGGCTGTCAGTACTGTTTAAATTGAAGTATCCAATGAGTAGCTCTGCCATATATACCACTTTTCTGACGGCATGAATTCTTTTGTGAAACATTGTCTCCCTCTTGTGGACCACCGAATTTTAAATGTGGTGTATTATATGTATTTAAAAAAAAGGAAAAATGGTGTCTGTGCTGACCTTGACTATGCTTGTCTTGTCCATCTACACCTGTGTGAGTATCGTAATGCTTTGGACCAATCAGGTGCGCTGCCTGCAGTAGATAGAATCTGAGCACGGAACCTTCACGTGCAGTCACAATGAGCCTTTGGCCATTGTCTCCGGAACTCTCACGTGTCACAATGGGCTCTTGGCCTATAACAGGCAGTGATAAATGGCCGCCGTCTTCAGTCTGCTGCTGGTGCAGCAGCAGACCACATGGCAGGGGGGTCTGTGCCCAGCTTCAGGAGAGTTGGGAAGACAACTGCTCGCCTGTCTGTTTTTTGAATTTCCCACTCAGTTACTGCACACTTTAGAGCAAAAGGGGGATGGAGGGTGTGTTAAAATAGGTGGAGATATGCAGATTCAAAACGCGTTGTGCACAGCTTGATCACACACACACATACACAGTAGAACTGTCATTGAGAAGGCCTCCAGAGCTTCTAGAAATGCCTTCCCCTTGGCAATTTTTGCTCTCTCTCCACAATGGGTGTCGGTTTTAGGCCTTGGTGCGGCAGAAGTGGCAAACCATTTCTGGTTACCTCTCCTCTGCCTTTCGCATCCGTCGTCGTCGCCGCCGCCGCCGCCGCTCAAGATCAAGTGTAGTATCTGATACGTCCCCTATTTGGGGACCAGTTGGGGGCTTTGCTTTCACCTATGTATGTCAAACATTGTATTGCATTCAATATGCAATCAATCAATGTGTCTTTACTGGTTGCAACAGGTGTGTTAAGATGTAGGCCTGTATTAGGCCTTTGTTACAGTGTTGCAAATATACTGTGCCATCTACAAAATTAGGCCCCGGCTGTCAGTACTGTTTAAATTGAAGTATCCAATGAGTAGCTCTGCCATATATACCACTTTTCTGACGGCATGAATTCTTTTGTGAAACATTGTCTCCCTCTTGTGGACCACCGAATTTTAAATGTGGTGTATTATATGTATTTAAAAAAAAGGAAAAATGGTGTCTGTGCTGACCTTGACTATGCTTGTCTTGTCCATCTACACCTGTGTGAGTATCGTAATGCTTTGGACCAATCAGGTGCGCTGCCTGCAGTAGATAGAATCTGAGCACGGAACCTTCACGTGCAGTCACAATGAGCCTTTGGCCATTGTCTCCGGAACTCTCACGTGTCACAATGGGCTCTTGGCCTATAACAGGCAGTGATAAATGGCCGCCGTCTTCAGTCTGCTGCTGGTGCAGCAGCAGACCACATGGCAGGGGGGTCTGTGCCCAGCTTCAGGAGAGTTGGGAAGACAACTGCTCGCCTGTCTGTTTTTTGAATTTCCCACTCAGTTACTGCACACTTTAGAGCAAAAGGGGGATGGAGGGTGTGTTAAAATAGGTGGAGATATGCAGATTCAAAACGCGTTGTGCACAGCTTGATCACACACACACATACACAGTAGAACTGTCATTGAGAAGGCCTCCAGAGCTTCTAGAAATGCCTTCCCCTTGGCAATTTTTGCTCTCTCTCCACAATGGGTGTCGGTTTTAGGCCTTGGTGCGGCAGAAGTGGCAAACCATTTCTGGTTACCTCTCCTCTGCCTTTCGCATCCGTCGTCGTCGCCGCCGCCGCCGCCGCTCAAGATCAAGTGTAGTATCTGATACGTCCCCTATTTGGGGACCAGTTGGGGGCTTTGCTTTCACCTATGTATGTCAAACATTGTATTGCATTCAATATGCAATCAATCAATGTGTCTTTACTGGTTGCAACAGGTGTGTTAAGATGTAGGCCTGTATTAGGCCTTTGTTACAGTGTTGCAAATATACTGTGCCATCTACAAAATTAGGCCCCGGCTGTCAGTACTGTTTAAATTGAAGTATCCAATGAGTAGCTCTGCCATATATACCACTTTTCTGACGGCATGAATTCTTTTGTGAAACATTGTCTCCCTCTTGTGGACCACCGAATTTTAAATGTGGTGTATTATATGTATTTAAAAAAAAGGAAAAATGGTGTCTGTGCTGATCTTGACTATGCTTGTCTTGTCCATCTACACCTGTGTGAGTATCGTAATGCTTTGGACCAATCAGGTGCGCTGCCTGCAGTAGATAGAATCTGAGCACGGAACCTTCATGTGCAGTCACAATGAGCCTTTGGCCATTGTCTCCGGAACTCTCACGTGTCACAATGGGCTCTTGGCCTATAACAGGCAGTGATAAATGGCCGCCGTCTTCAGTCTGCTGCTGGTGCAGCAGCAGACCACATGGCAGGGGGGTCTGTGCCCAGCTTCAGGAGAGTTGGGAAGACAACTGCTCGCCTGTCTGTTTTTTGAATTTCCCACTCAGTTACTGCACACTTTAGAGCAAAAGGGGGATGGAGGGTGTGTTAAAATAGGTGGAGATATGCAGATTCAAAACGCGTTGTGCACAGCTTGATCACACACACACATACACAGTAGAACTGTCATTGAGAAGGCCTCCAGAGCTTCTAGAAATGCCTTCCCCTTGGCAATTTTTGCTCTCTCTCCACAATGGGTGTCGGTTTTAGGCCTTGGTGCGGCAGAAGTGGCAAACCATTTCTGGTTACCTCTCCTCTGCCTTTCGCATCCGTCGTCGTCGCCGCCGCCGCCGCCGCTCAAGATCAAGTGTAGTATCTGATACGTCCCCTATTTGGGGACCAGTTGGGGGCTTTGCTTTCACCTATGTATGTCAAACATTGTATTGCATTCAATATGCAATCAATCAATGTGTCTTTACTGGTTGCAACAGGTGTGTTAAGATGTAGGCCTGTATTAGGCCTTTGTTACAGTGTTGCAAATATACTGTGCCATCTACAAAATTAGGCCCCGGCTGTCAGTACTGTTTAAATTGAAGTATCCAATGAGTAGCTCTGCCATATATACCACTTTTCTGACGGCATGAATTCTTTTGTGAAACATTGTCTCCCTCTTGTGGACCACCGAATTTTAAATGTGGTGTATTATATGTATTTAAAAAAAAGGAAAAATGGTGTCTGTGCTGACCTTGACTATGCTTGTCTTGTCCATCTACACCTGTGTGAGTATCGTAATGCTTTGGACCAATCAGGTGCGCTGCCTGCAGTAGATAGAATCTGAGCACGGAACCTTCACGTGCAGTCACAATGAGCCTTTGGCCATTGTCTCCGGAACTCTCACGTGTCACAATGGGCTCTTGGCCTATAACAGGCAGTGATAAATGGCCGCCGTCTTCAGTCTGCTGCTGGTGCAGCAGCAGACCACATGGCAGGGGGGTCTGTGCCCAGCTTCAGGAGAGTTGGGAAGACAACTGCTCGCCTGTCTGTTTTTTGAATTTCCCACTCAGTCGGCCTACGTTCACATTAGCGGCGCCCGCCGCAGCGGCGGGCGCCGCAGCGGCGCCGCATGCATCATGCGCCCCTATATTTAACATGGGGGCGCATGGACATGCGGTGCACTTGCTTTTTGCGCCGCATGCGTCCCTGCGGCGCCCGCGTCGGGTCGCGGAGGACGCAGCAAGTTGCATTTTTGCTGCGTCCAAAATCAATGAAAAAAAGGACGCATGCGGCGCAAAAAGCTGCGTTGTGCATGTGTTCACATTTGCGCTGTGCGTTGCGGCGGCGACGCTGCGGCGCACACCGCAAATGTGAACGTAGCCTTACTGCACACTTTAGAGCAAAAGGGGGATGGAGGGTGTGTTAAAATAGGTGGAGATATGCAGATTCAAAACGCGTTGTGCACAGCTTGATCACACACACACATACACAGTAGAACTGTCATTGAGAAGGCCTCCAGAGCTTCTAGAAATGCCTTCCCCTTGGCAATTTTTGCTCTCTCTCCACAATGGGTGTCGGTTTTAGGCCTTGGTGCGGCAGAAGTGGCAAACCATTTCTGGTTACCTCTCCTCTGCCTTTCGCATCCGTCGTCGTCGCCGCCGCCGCCGCTCAAGATCAAGTGTAGTATCTGATACGTCCCCTATTTGGGGACCAGTTGGGGGCTTTGCTTTCACCTATGTATGTCAAACATTGTATTGCATTCAATATGCAATCAATCAATGTGTCTTTACTGGTTGCAACAGGTGTGTTAAGATGTAGGCCTGTATTAGGCCTTTGTTACAGTGTTGCAAATATACTGTGCCATCTACAAAATTAGGCCCCGGCTGTCAGTACTGTTTAAATTGAAGTATCCAATGAGTAGCTCTGCCATATATACCACTTTTCTGACGGCATGAATTCTTTTGTGAAACATTGTCTCCCTCTTGTGGACCACCGAATTTTAAATGTGGTGTATTATATGTATTTAAAAAAAAGGAAAAATGGTGTCTGTGCTGACCTTGACTATGCTTGTCTTGTCCATCTACACCTGTGTGAGTATCGTAATGCTTTGGACCAATCAGGTGCGCTGCCTGCAGTAGATAGAATCTGAGCACGGAACCTTCACGTGCAGTCACAATGAGCCTTTGGCCATTGTCTCCGGAACTCTCACGTGTCACAATGGGCTCTTGGCCTATAACAGGCAGTGATAAATGGCCGCCGTCTTCAGTCTGCTGCTGGTGCAGCAGCAGACCACATGGCAGGGGGGTCTGTGCCCAGCTTCAGGAGAGTTGGGAAGACAACTGCTCGCCTGTCTGTTTTTTGAATTTCCCACTCAGTTACTGCACACTTTAGAGCAAAAGGGGGATGGAGGGTGTGTTAAAATAGGTGGAGATATGCAGATTCAAAACGCGTTGTGCACAGCTTGATCACACACACACATACACAGTAGAACTGTCATTGAGAAGGCCTCCAGAGCTTCTAGAAATGCCTTCCCCTTGGCAATTTTTGCTCTCTCTCCACAATGGGTGTCGGTTTTAGGCCTTGGTGCGGCAGAAGTGGCAAACCATTTCTGGTTACCTCTCCTCTGCCTTTCGCATCCGTCGTCGTCGCCGCCGCCGCCGCTCAAGATCAAGTGTAGTATCTGATACGTCCCCTATTTGGGGACCAGTTGGGGGCTTTGCTTTCACCTATGTATGTCAAACATTGTATTGCATTCAATATGCAATCAATCAATGTGTCTTTACTGGTTGCAACAGGTGTGTTAAGATGTAGGCCTGTATTAGGCCTTTGTTACAGTGTTGCAAATATACTGTGCCATCTACAAAATTAGGCCCCGGCTGTCAGTACTGTTTAAATTGAAGTATCCAATGAGTAGCTCTGCCATATATACCACTTTTCTGACGGCATGAATTCTTTTGTGAAACATTGTCTCCCTCTTGTGGACCACCGAATTTTAAATGTGGTGTATTATATGTATTTAAAAAAAAGGAAAAATGGTGTCTGTGCTGACCTTGACTATGCTTGTCTTGTCCATCTACACCTGTGTGAGTATCGTAATGCTTTGGACCAATCAGGTGCGCTGCCTGCAGTAGATAGAATCTGAGCACGGAACCTTCACGTGCAGTCACAATGAGCCTTTGGCCATTGTCTCCGGAACTCTCACGTGTCACAATGGGCTCTTGGCCTATAACAGGCAGTGATAAATGGCCGCCGTCTTCAGTCTGCTGCTGGTGCAGCAGCAGACCACATGGCAGGGGGGTCTGTGCCCAGCTTCAGGAGAGTTGGGAAGACAACTGCTCGCCTGTCTGTTTTTTGAATTTCCCACTCAGTTACTGCACACTTTAGAGCAAAAGGGGGATGGAGGGTGTGTTAAAATAGGTGGAGATATGCAGATTCAAAACGCGTTGTGCACAGCTTGATCACACACACACATACACAGTAGAACTGTCATTGAGAAGGCCTCCAGAGCTTCTAGAAATGCCTTCCCCTTGGCAATTTTTGCTCTCTCTCCACAATGGGTGTCGGTTTTAGGCCTTGGTGCGGCAGAAGTGGCAAACCATTTCTGGTTACCTCTCCTCTGCCTTTCGCATCCGTCGTCGTCGCCGCCGCCGCCGCTCAAGATCAAGTGTAGTATCTGATACGTCCCCTATTTGGGGACCAGTTGGGGGCTTTGCTTTCACCTATGTATGTCAAACATTGTATTGCATTCAATATGCAATCAATCAATGTGTCTTTACTGGTTGCAACAGGTGTGTTAAGATGTAGGCCTGTATTAGGCCTTTGTTACAGTGTTGCAAATATACTGTGCCATCTACAAAATTAGGCCCCGGCTGTCAGTACTGTTTAAATTGAAGTATCCAATGAGTAGCTCTGCCATATATACCACTTTTCTGACGGCATGAATTCTTTTGTGAAACATTGTCTCCCTCTTGTGGACCACCGAATTTTAAATGTGGTGTATTATATGTATTTAAAAAAAAGGAAAAATGGTGTCTGTGCTGACCTTGACTATGCTTGTCTTGTCCATCTACACCTGTGTGAGTATCGTAATGCTTTGGACCAATCAGGTGCGCTGCCTGCAGTAGATAGAATCTGAGCACGGAACCTTCACGTGCAGTCACAATGAGCCTTTGGCCATTGTCTCCGGAACTCTCACGTGTCACAATGGGCTCTTGGCCTATAACAGGCAGTGATAAATGGCCGCCGTCTTCAGTCTGCTGCTGGTGCAGCAGCAGACCACATGGCAGGGGGGGGTCTGTGCCCAGCTTCAGGAGAGTTGGGAAGACAACTGCTCGCCTGTCTGTTTTTTGAATTTCCCACTCAGTTACTGCACACTTTAGAGCAAAAGGGGGATGGAGGGTGTGTTAAAATAGGTGGAGATATGCAGATTCAAAACGCGTTGTGCACAGCTTGATCACACACACACATACACAGTAGAACTGTCATTGAGAAGGCCTCCAGAGCTTCTAGAAATGCCTTCCCCTTGGCAATTTTTGCTCTCTCTCCACAATGGGTGTCGGTTTTAGGCCTTGGTGCGGCAGAAGTGGCAAACCATTTCTGGTTACCTCTCCTCTGCCTTTCGCATCCGTCGTCGTCGCCGCCGCCGCCGCTCAAGATCAAGTGTAGTATCTGATACGTCCCCTATTTGGGGACCAGTTGGGGGCTTTGCTTTCACCTATGTATGTCAAACATTGTATTGCATTCAATATGCAATCAATCAATGTGTCTTTACTGGTTGCAACAGGTGTGTTAAGATGTAGGCCTGTATTAGGCCTTTGTTACAGTGTTGCAAATATACTGTGCCATCTACAAAATTAGGCCCCGGCTGTCAGTACTGTTTAAATTGAAGTATCCAATGAGTAGCTCTGCCATATATACCACTTTTCTGACGGCATGAATTCTTTTGTGAAACATTGTCTCCCTCTTGTGGACCACCGAATTTTAAATGTGGTGTATTATATGTATTTAAAAAAAAGGAAAAATGGTGTCTGTGCTGACCTTGACTATGCTTGTCTTGTCCATCTACACCTGTGTGAGTATCGTAATGCTTTGGACCAATCAGGTGCGCTGCCTGCAGTAGATAGAATCTGAGCACGGAACCTTCACGTGCAGTCACAATGAGCCTTTGGCCATTGTCTCCGGAACTCTCACGTGTCACAATGGGCTCTTGGCCTATAACAGGCAGTGATAAATGGCCGCCGTCTTCAGTCTGCTGCTGGTGCAGCAGCAGACCACATGGCAGGGGGGTCTGTGCCCAGCTTCAGGAGAGTTGGGAAGACAACTGCTCGCCTGTCTGTTTTTTGAATTTCCCACTCAGTTACTGCACACTTTAGAGCAAAAGGGGGATGGAGGGTGTGTTAAAATAGGTGGAGATATGCAGATTCAAAACGCGTTGTGCACAGCTTGATCACACACACACATACACAGTAGAACTGTCATTGAGAAGGCCTCCAGAGCTTCTAGAAATGCCTTCCCCTTGGCAATTTTTGCTCTCTCTCCACAATGGGTGTCGGTTTTAGGCCTTGGTGCGGCAGAAGTGGCAAACCATTTCTGGTTACCTCTCCTCTGCCTTTCGCATCCGTCGTCGTCGCCGCCGCCGCCGCTCAAGATCAAGTGTAGTATCTGATACGTCCCCTATTTGGGGACCAGTTGGGGGCTTTGCTTTCACCTATGTATGTCAAACATTGTATTGCATTCAATATGCAATCAATCAATGTGTCTTTACTGGTTGCAACAGGTGTGTTAAGATGTAGGCCTGTATTAGGCCTTTGTTACAGTGTTGCAAATATACTGTGCCATCTACAAAATTAGGCCCCGGCTGTCAGTACTGTTTAAATTGAAGTATCCAATGAGTAGCTCTGCCATATATACCACTTTTCTGACGGCATGAATTCTTTTGTGAAACATTGTCTCCCTCTTGTGGACCACCGAATTTTAAATGTGGTGTATTATATGTATTTAAAAAAAAGGAAAAATGGTGTCTGTGCTGACCTTGACTATGCTTGTCTTGTCCATCTACACCTGTGTGAGTATCGTAATGCTTTGGACCAATCAGGTGCGCTGCCTGCAGTAGATAGAATCTGAGCACGGAACCTTCACGTGCAGTCACAATGAGCCTTTGGCCATTGTCTCCGGAACTCTCACGTGTCACAATGGGCTCTTGGCCTATAACAGGCAGTGATAAATGGCCGCCGTCTTCAGTCTGCTGCTGGTGCAGCAGCAGACCACATGGCAGGGGGGTCTGTGCCCAGCTTCAGGAGAGTTGGGAAGACAACTGCTCGCCTGTCTGTTTTTTGAATTTCCCACTCAGTTACTGCACACTTTAGAGCAAAAGGGGGATGGAGGGTGTGTTAAAATAGGTGGAGATATGCAGATTCAAAACGCGTTGTGCACAGCTTGATCACACACACACATACACAGTAGAACTGTCATTGAGAAGGCCTCCAGAGCTTCTAGAAATGCCTTCCCCTTGGCAATTTTTGCTCTCTCTCCACAATGGGTGTCGGTTTTAGGCCTTGGTGCGGCAGAAGTGGCAAACCATTTCTGGTTACCTCTCCTCTGCCTTTCGCATCCGTCGTCGTCGCCGCCGCCGCCGCCGCTCAAGATCAAGTGTAGTATCTGATACGTCCCCTATTTGGGGACCAGTTGGGGGCTTTGCTTTCACCTATGTATGTCAAACATTGTATTGCATTCAATATGCAATCAATCAATGTGTCTTTACTGGTTGCAACAGGTGTGTTAAGATGTAGGCCTGTATTAGGCCTTTGTTACAGTGTTGCAAATATACTGTGCCATCTACAAAATTAGGCCCCGGCTGTCAGTACTGTTTAAATTGAAGTATCCAATGAGTAGCTCTGCCATATATACCACTTTTCTGACGGCATGAATTCTTTTGTGAAACATTGTCTCCCTCTTGTGGACCACCGAATTTTAAATGTGGTGTATTATATGTATTTAAAAAAAAGGAAAAATGGTGTCTGTGCTGACCTTGACTATGCTTGTCTTGTCCATCTACACCTGTGTGAGTATCGTAATGCTTTGGACCAATCAGGTGCGCTGCCTGCAGTAGATAGAATCTGAGCACGGAACCTTCACGTGCAGTCACAATGAGCCTTTGGCCATTGTCTCCGGAACTCTCACGTGTCACAATGGGCTCTTGGCCTATAACAGGCAGTGATAAATGGCCGCCGTCTTCAGTCTGCTGCTGGTGCAGCAGCAGACCACATGGCAGGGGGGTCTGTGCCCAGCTTCAGGAGAGTTGGGAAGACAACTGCTCGCCTGTCTGTTTTTTGAATTTCCCACTCAGTTACTGCACACTTTAGAGCAAAAGGGGGATGGAGGGTGTGTTAAAATAGGTGGAGATATGCAGATTCAAAACGCGTTGTGCACAGCTTGATCACACACACACATACACAGTAGAACTGTCATTGAGAAGGCCTCCAGAGCTTCTAGAAATGCCTTCCCCTTGGCAATTTTTGCTCTCTCTCCACAATGGGTGTCGGTTTTAGGCCTTGGTGCGGCAGAAGTGGCAAACCATTTCTGGTTACCTCTCCTCTGCCTTTCGCATCCGTCGTCGTCGCCGCCGCCGCCGCTCAAGATCAAGTGTAGTATCTGATACGTCCCCTATTTGGGGACCAGTTGGGGGCTTTGCTTTCACCTATGTATGTCAAACATTGTATTGCATTCAATATGCAATCAATCAATGTGTCTTTACTGGTTGCAACAGGTGTGTTAAGATGTAGGCCTGTATTAGGCCTTTGTTACAGTGTTGCAAATATACTGTGCCATCTACAAAATTAGGCCCCGGCTGTCAGTACTGTTTAAATTGAAGTATCCAATGAGTAGCTCTGCCATATATACCACTTTTCTGACGGCATGAATTCTTTTGTGAAACATTGTCTCCCTCTTGTGGACCACCGAATTTTAAATGTGGTGTATTATATGTATTTAAAAAAAAGGAAAAATGGTGTCTGTGCTGACCTTGACTATGCTTGTCTTGTCCATCTACACCTGTGTGAGTATCGTAATGCTTTGGACCAATCAGGTGCGCTGCCTGCAGTAGATAGAATCTGAGCACGGAACCTTCACGTGCAGTCACAATGAGCCTTTGGCCATTGTCTCCGGAACTCTCACGTGTCACAATGGGCTCTTGGCCTATAACAGGCAGTGATAAATGGCCGCCGTCTTCAGTCTGCTGCTGGTGCAGCAGCAGACCACATGGCAGGGGGGGGTCTGTGCCCAGCTTCAGGAGAGTTGGGAAGACAACTGCTCGCCTGTCTGTTTTTTGAATTTCCCACTCAGTTACTGCACACTTTAGAGCAAAAGGGGGATGGAGGGTGTGTTAAAATAGGTGGAGATATGCAGATTCAAAACGCGTTGTGCACAGCTTGATCACACACACACATACACAGTAGAACTGTCATTGAGAAGGCCTCCAGAGCTTCTAGAAATGCCTTCCCCTTGGCAATTTTTGCTCTCTCTCCACAATGGGTGTCGGTTTTAGGCCTTGGTGCGGCAGAAGTGGCAAACCATTTCTGGTTACCTCTCCTCTGCCTTTCGCATCCGTCGTCGTCGCCGCCGCCGCCGCTCAAGATCAAGTGTAGTATCTGATACGTCCCCTATTTGGGGACCAGTTGGGGGCTTTGCTTTCACCTATGTATGTCAAACATTGTATTGCATTCAATATGCAATCAATCAATGTGTCTTTACTGGTTGCAACAGGTGTGTTAAGATGTAGGCCTGTATTAGGCCTTTGTTACAGTGTTGCAAATATACTGTGCCATCTACAAAATTAGGCCCCGGCTGTCAGTACTGTTTAAATTGAAGTATCCAATGAGTAGCTCTGCCATATATACCACTTTTCTGACGGCATGAATTCTTTTGTGAAACATTGTCTCCCTCTTGTGGACCACCGAATTTTAAATGTGGTGTATTATATGTATTTAAAAAAAAGGAAAAATGGTGTCTGTGCTGACCTTGACTATGCTTGTCTTGTCCATCTACACCTGTGTGAGTATCGTAATGCTTTGGACCAATCAGGTGCGCTGCCTGCAGTAGATAGAATCTGAGCACGGAACCTTCACGTGCAGTCACAATGAGCCTTTGGCCATTGTCTCCGGAACTCTCACGTGTCACAATGGGCTCTTGGCCTATAACAGGCAGTGATAAATGGCCGCCGTCTTCAGTCTGCTGCTGGTGCAGCAGCAGACCACATGGCAGGGGGGTCTGTGCCCAGCTTCAGGAGAGTTGGGAAGACAACTGCTCGCCTGTCTGTTTTTTGAATTTCCCACTCAGTTACTGCACACTTTAGAGCAAAAGGGGGATGGAGGGTGTGTTAAAATAGGTGGAGATATGCAGATTCAAAACGCGTTGTGCACAGCTTGATCACACACACACATACACAGTAGAACTGTCATTGAGAAGGCCTCCAGAGCTTCTAGAAATGCCTTCCCCTTGGCAATTTTTGCTCTCTCTCCACAATGGGTGTCGGTTTTAGGCCTTGGTGCGGCAGAAGTGGCAAACCATTTCTGGTTACCTCTCCTCTGCCTTTCGCATCCGTCGTCGTCGCCGCCGCCGCCGCTCAAGATCAAGTGTAGTATCTGATACGTCCCCTATTTGGGGACCAGTTGGGGGCTTTGCTTTCACCTATGTATGTCAAACATTGTATTGCATTCAATATGCAATCAATCAATGTGTCTTTACTGGTTGCAACAGGTGTGTTAAGATGTAGGCCTGTATTAGGCCTTTGTTACAGTGTTGCAAATATACTGTGCCATCTACAAAATTAGGCCCCGGCTGTCAGTACTGTTTAAATTGAAGTATCCAATGAGTAGCTCTGCCATATATACCACTTTTCTGACGGCATGAATTCTTTTGTGAAACATTGTCTCCCTCTTGTGGACCACCGAATTTTAAATGTGGTGTATTATATGTATTTAAAAAAAAGGAAAAATGGTGTCTGTGCTGACCTTGACTATGCTTGTCTTGTCCATCTACACCTGTGTGAGTATCGTAATGCTTTGGACCAATCAGGTGCGCTGCCTGCAGTAGATAGAATCTGAGCACGGAACCTTCACGTGCAGTCACAATGAGCCTTTGGCCATTGTCTCCGGAACTCTCACGTGTCACAATGGGCTCTTGGCCTATAACAGGCAGTGATAAATGGCCGCCGTCTTCAGTCTGCTGCTGGTGCAGCAGCAGACCACATGGCAGGGGGGTCTGTGCCCAGCTTCAGGAGAGTTGGGAAGACAACTGCTCGCCTGTCTGTTTTTTGAATTTCCCACTCAGTTACTGCACACTTTAGAGCAAAAGGGGGATGGAGGGTGTGTTAAAATAGGTGGAGATATGCAGATTCAAAACGCGTTGTGCACAGCTTGATCACACACACACATACACAGTAGAACTGTCATTGAGAAGGCCTCCAGAGCTTCTAGAAATGCCTTCCCCTTGGCAATTTTTGCTCTCTCTCCACAATGGGTGTCGGTTTTAGGCCTTGGTGCGGCAGAAGTGGCAAACCATTTCTGGTTACCTCTCCTCTGCCTTTCGCATCCGTCGTCGTCGCCGCCGCCGCCGCCGCTCAAGATCAAGTGTAGTATCTGATACGTCCCCTATTTGGGGACCAGTTGGGGGCTTTGCTTTCACCTATGTATGTCAAACATTGTATTGCATTCAATATGCAATCAATCAATGTGTCTTTACTGGTTGCAACAGGTGTGTTAAGATGTAGGCCTGTATTAGGCCTTTGTTACAGTGTTGCAAATATACTGTGCCATCTACAAAATTAGGCCCCGGCTGTCAGTACTGTTTAAATTGAAGTATCCAATGAGTAGCTCTGCCATATATACCACTTTTCTGACGGCATGAATTCTTTTGTGAAACATTGTCTCCCTCTTGTGGACCACCGAATTTTAAATGTGGTGTATTATATGTATTTAAAAAAAAGGAAAAATGGTGTCTGTGCTGACCTTGACTATGCTTGTCTTGTCCATCTACACCTGTGTGAGTATCGTAATGCTTTGGACCAATCAGGTGCGCTGCCTGCAGTAGATAGAATCTGAGCACGGAACCTTCACGTGCAGTCACAATGAGCCTTTGGCCATTGTCTCCGGAACTCTCACGTGTCACAATGGGCTCTTGGCCTATAACAGGCAGTGATAAATGGCCGCCGTCTTCAGTCTGCTGCTGGTGCAGCAGCAGACCACATGGCAGGGGGGTCTGTGCCCAGCTTCAGGAGAGTTGGGAAGACAACTGCTCGCCTGTCTGTTTTTTGAATTTCCCACTCAGTTACTGCACACTTTAGAGCAAAAGGGGGATGGAGGGTGTGTTAAAATAGGTGGAGATATGCAGATTCAAAACGCGTTGTGCACAGCTTGATCACACACACACATACACAGTAGAACTGTCATTGAGAAGGCCTCCAGAGCTTCTAGAAATGCCTTCCCCTTGGCAATTTTTGCTCTCTCTCCACAATGGGTGTCGGTTTTAGGCCTTGGTGCGGCAGAAGTGGCAAACCATTTCTGGTTACCTCTCCTCTGCCTTTCGCATCCGTCGTCGTCGCCGCCGCTGCCGCCGCTCAAGATCAAGTGTAGTATCTGATACGTCCCCTATTTGGGGACCAGTTGGGGGCTTTGCTTTCACCTATGTATGTCAAACATTGTATTGCATTCAATATGCAATCAATCAATGTGTCTTTACTGGTTGCAACAGGTGTGTTAAGATGTAGGCCTGTATTAGGCCTTTGTTACAGTGTTGCAAATATACTGTGCCATCTACAAAATTAGGCCCCGGCTGTCAGTACTGTTTAAATTGAAGTATCCAATGAGTAGCTCTGCCATATATACCACTTTTCTGACGGCATGAATTCTTTTGTGAAACATTGTCTCCCTCTTGTGGACCACCGAATTTTAAATGTGGTGTATTATATGTATTTAAAAAAAAGGAAAAATGGTGTCTGTGCTGACCTTGACTATGCTTGTCTTGTCCATCTACACCTGTGTGAGTATCGTAATGCTTTGGACCAATCAGGTGCGCTGCCTGCAGTAGATAGAATCTGAGCACGGAACCTTCACGTGCAGTCACAATGAGCCTTTGGCCATTGTCTCCGGAACTCTCACGTGTCACAATGGGCTCTTGGCCTATAACAGGCAGTGATAAATGGCCGCCGTCTTCAGTCTGCTGCTGGTGCAGCAGCAGACCACATGGCAGGGGGGTCTGTGCCCAGCTTCAGGAGAGTTGGGAAGACAACTGCTCGCCTGTCTGTTTTTTGAATTTCCCACTCAGTTACTGCACACTTTAGAGCAAAAGGGGGATGGAGGGTGTGTTAAAATAGGTGGAGATATGCAGATTCAAAACGCGTTGTGCACAGCTTGATCACACACACACATACACAGTAGAACTGTCATTGAGAAGGCCTCCAGAGCTTCTAGAAATGCCTTCCCCTTGGCAATTTTTGCTCTCTCTCCACAATGGGTGTCGGTTTTAGGCCTTGGTGCGGCAGAAGTGGCAAACCATTTCTGGTTACCTCTCCTCTGCCTTTCGCATCCGTCGTCGTCGCCGCCGCCGCCGCTCAAGATCAAGTGTAGTATCTGATACGTCCCCTATTTGGGGACCAGTTGGGGGCTTTGCTTTCACCTATGTATGTCAAACATTGTATTGCATTCAATATGCAATCAATCAATGTGTCTTTACTGGTTGCAACAGGTGTGTTAAGATGTAGGCCTGTATTAGGCCTTTGTTACAGTGTTGCAAATATACTGTGCCATCTACAAAATTAGGCCCCGGCTGTCAGTACTGTTTAAATTGAAGTATCCAATGAGTAGCTCTGCCATATATACCACTTTTCTGACGGCATGAATTCTTTTGTGAAACATTGTCTCCCTCTTGTGGACCACCGAATTTTAAATGTGGTGTATTATATGTATTTAAAAAAAAGGAAAAATGGTGTCTGTGCTGACCTTGACTATGCTTGTCTTGTCCATCTACACCTGTGTGAGTATCGTAATGCTTTGGACCAATCAGGTGCGCTGCCTGCAGTAGATAGAATCTGAGCACGGAACCTTCACGTGCAGTCACAATGAGCCTTTGGCCATTGTCTCCGGAACTCTCACGTGTCACAATGGGCTCTTGGCCTATAACAGGCAGTGATAAATGGCCGCCGTCTTCAGTCTGCTGCTGGTGCAGCAGCAGACCACATGGCAGGGGGGTCTGTGCCCAGCTTCAGGAGAGTTGGGAAGACAACTGCTCGCCTGTCTGTTTTTTGAATTTCCCACTCAGTTACTGCACACTTTAGAGCAAAAGGGGGATGGAGGGTGTGTTAAAATAGGTGGAGATATGCAGATTCAAAACGCGTTGTGCACAGCTTGATCACACACACACATACACAGTAGAACTGTCATTGAGAAGGCCTCCAGAGCTTCTAGAAATGCCTTCCCCTTGGCAATTTTTGCTCTCTCTCCACAATGGGTGTCGGTTTTAGGCCTTGGTGCGGCAGAAGTGGCAAACCATTTCTGGTTACCTCTCCTCTGCCTTTCGCATCCGTCGTCGTCGCCGCCGCCGCCGCCGCTCAAGATCAAGTGTAGTATCTGATACGTCCCCTATTTGGGGACCAGTTGGGGGCTTTGCTTTCACCTATGTATGTCAAACATTGTATTGCATTCAATATGCAATCAATCAATGTGTCTTTACTGGTTGCAACAGGTGTGTTAAGATGTAGGCCTGTATTAGGCCTTTGTTACAGTGTTGCAAATATACTGTGCCATCTACAAAATTAGGCCCCGGCTGTCAGTACTGTTTAAATTGAAGTATCCAATGAGTAGCTCTGCCATATATACCACTTTTCTGACGGCATGAATTCTTTTGTGAAACATTGTCTCCCTCTTGTGGACCACCGAATTTTAAATGTGGTGTATTATATGTATTTAAAAAAAAGGAAAAATGGTGTCTGTGCTGACCTTGACTATGCTTGTCTTGTCCATCTACACCTGTGTGAGTATCGTAATGCTTTGGACCAATCAGGTGCGCTGCCTGCAGTAGATAGAATCTGAGCACGGAACCTTCACGTGCAGTCACAATGAGCCTTTGGCCATTGTCTCCGGAACTCTCACGTGTCACAATGGGCTCTTGGCCTATAACAGGCAGTGATAAATGGCCGCCGTCTTCAGTCTGCTGCTGGTGCAGCAGCAGACCACATGGCAGGGGGGGGTCTGTGCCCAGCTTCAGGAGAGTTGGGAAGACAACTGCTCGCCTGTCTGTTTTTTGAATTTCCCACTCAGTTACTGCACACTTTAGAGCAAAAGGGGGATGGAGGGTGTGTTAAAATAGGTGGAGATATGCAGATTCAAAACGCGTTGTGCACAGCTTGATCACACACACACATACACAGTAGAACTGTCATTGAGAAGGCCTCCAGAGCTTCTAGAAATGCCTTCCCCTTGGCAATTTTTGCTCTCTCTCCACAATGGGTGTCGGTTTTAGGCCTTGGTGCGGCAGAAGTGGCAAACCATTTCTGGTTACCTCTCCTCTGCCTTTCGCATCCGTCGTCGTCGCCGCCGCCGCCGCTCAAGATCAAGTGTAGTATCTGATACGTCCCCTATTTGGGGACCAGTTGGGGGCTTTGCTTTCACCTATGTATGTCAAACATTGTATTGCATTCAATATGCAATCAATCAATGTGTCTTTACTGGTTGCAACAGGTGTGTTAAGATGTAGGCCTGTATTAGGCCTTTGTTACAGTGTTGCAAATATACTGTGCCATCTACAAAATTAGGCCCCGGCTGTCAGTACTGTTTAAATTGAAGTATCCAATGAGTAGCTCTGCCATATATACCACTTTTCTGACGGCATGAATTCTTTTGTGAAACATTGTCTCCCTCTTGTGGACCACCGAATTTTAAATGTGGTGTATTATATGTATTTAAAAAAAAGGAAAAATGGTGTCTGTGCTGACCTTGACTATGCTTGTCTTGTCCATCTACACCTGTGTGAGTATCGTAATGCTTTGGACCAATCAGGTGCGCTGCCTGCAGTAGATAGAATCTGAGCACGGAACCTTCACGTGCAGTCACAATGAGCCTTTGGCCATTGTCTCCGGAACTCTCACGTGTCACAATGGGCTCTTGGCCTATAACAGGCAGTGATAAATGGCCGCCGTCTTCAGTCTGCTGCTGGTGCAGCAGCAGACCACATGGCAGGGGGGTCTGTGCCCAGCTTCAGGAGAGTTGGGAAGACAACTGCTCGCCTGTCTGTTTTTTGAATTTCCCACTCAGTTACTGCACACTTTAGAGCAAAAGGGGGATGGAGGGTGTGTTAAAATAGGTGGAGATATGCAGATTCAAAACGCGTTGTGCACAGCTTGATCACACACACACATACACAGTAGAACTGTCATTGAGAAGGCCTCCAGAGCTTCTAGAAATGCCTTCCCCTTGGCAATTTTTGCTCTCTCTCCACAATGGGTGTCGGTTTTAGGCCTTGGTGCGGCAGAAGTGGCAAACCATTTCTGGTTACCTCTCCTCTGCCTTTCGCATCCGTCGTCGTCGCCGCCGCCGCCGCTCAAGATCAAGTGTAGTATCTGATACGTCCCCTATTTGGGGACCAGTTGGGGGCTTTGCTTTCACCTATGTATGTCAAACATTGTATTGCATTCAATATGCAATCAATCAATGTGTCTTTACTGGTTGCAACAGGTGTGTTAAGATGTAGGCCTGTATTAGGCCTTTGTTACAGTGTTGCAAATATACTGTGCCATCTACAAAATTAGGCCCCGGCTGTCAGTACTGTTTAAATTGAAGTATCCAATGAGTAGCTCTGCCATATATACCACTTTTCTGACGGCATGAATTCTTTTGTGAAACATTGTCTCCCTCTTGTGGACCACCGAATTTTAAATGTGGTGTATTATATGTATTTAAAAAAAAGGAAAAATGGTGTCTGTGCTGACCTTGACTATGCTTGTCTTGTCCATCTACACCTGTGTGAGTATCGTAATGCTTTGGACCAATCAGGTGCGCTGCCTGCAGTAGATAGAATCTGAGCACGGAACCTTCACGTGCAGTCACAATGAGCCTTTGGCCATTGTCTCCGGAACTCTCACGTGTCACAATGGGCTCTTGGCCTATAACAGGCAGTGATAAATGGCCGCCGTCTTCAGTCTGCTGCTGGTGCAGCAGCAGACCACATGGCAGGGGGGTCTGTGCCCAGCTTCAGGAGAGTTGGGAAGACAACTGCTCGCCTGTCTGTTTTTTGAATTTCCCACTCAGTTACTGCACACTTTAGAGCAAAAGGGGGATGGAGGGTGTGTTAAAATAGGTGGAGATATGCAGATTCAAAACGCGTTGTGCACAGCTTGATCACACACACACATACACAGTAGAACTGTCATTGAGAAGGCCTCCAGAGCTTCTAGAAATGCCTTCCCCTTGGCAATTTTTGCTCTCTCTCCACAATGGGTGTCGGTTTTAGGCCTTGGTGCGGCAGAAGTGGCAAACCATTTCTGGTTACCTCTCCTCTGCCTTTCGCATCCGTCGTCGTCGCCGCCGCCGCCGCCGCTCAAGATCAAGTGTAGTATCTGATACGTCCCCTATTTGGGGACCAGTTGGGGGCTTTGCTTTCACCTATGTATGTCAAACATTGTATTGCATTCAATATGCAATCAATCAATGTGTCTTTACTGGTTGCAACAGGTGTGTTAAGATGTAGGCCTGTATTAGGCCTTTGTTACAGTGTTGCAAATATACTGTGCCATCTACAAAATTAGGCCCCGGCTGTCAGTACTGTTTAAATTGAAGTATCCAATGAGTAGCTCTGCCATATATACCACTTTTCTGACGGCATGAATTCTTTTGTGAAACATTGTCTCCCTCTTGTGGACCACCGAATTTTAAATGTGGTGTATTATATGTATTTAAAAAAAAGGAAAAATGGTGTCTGTGCTGACCTTGACTATGCTTGTCTTGTCCATCTACACCTGTGTGAGTATCGTAATGCTTTGGACCAATCAGGTGCGCTGCCTGCAGTAGATAGAATCTGAGCACGGAACCTTCACGTGCAGTCACAATGAGCCTTTGGCCATTGTCTCCGGAACTCTCACGTGTCACAATGGGCTCTTGGCCTATAACAGGCAGTGATAAATGGCCGCCGTCTTCAGTCTGCTGCTGGTGCAGCAGCAGACCACATGGCAGGGGGGTCTGTGCCCAGCTTCAGGAGAGTTGGGAAGACAACTGCTCGCCTGTCTGTTTTTTGAATTTCCCACTCAGTTACTGCACACTTTAGAGCAAAAGGGGGATGGAGGGTGTGTTAAAATAGGTGGAGATATGCAGATTCAAAACGCGTTGTGCACAGCTTGATCACACACACACATACACAGTAGAACTGTCATTGAGAAGGCCTCCAGAGCTTCTAGAAATGCCTTCCCCTTGGCAATTTTTGCTCTCTCTCCACAATGGGTGTCGGTTTTAGGCCTTGGTGCGGCAGAAGTGGCAAACCATTTCTGGTTACCTCTCCTCTGCCTTTCGCATCCGTCGTCGTCGCCGCCGCCGCCGCTCAAGATCAAGTGTAGTATCTGATACGTCCCCTATTTGGGGACCAGTTGGGGGCTTTGCTTTCACCTATGTATGTCAAACATTGTATTGCATTCAATATGCAATCAATCAATGTGTCTTTACTGGTTGCAACAGGTGTGTTAAGATGTAGGCCTGTATTAGGCCTTTGTTACAGTGTTGCAAATATACTGTGCCATCTACAAAATTAGGCCCCGGCTGTCAGTACTGTTTAAATTGAAGTATCCAATGAGTAGCTCTGCCATATATACCACTTTTCTGACGGCATGAATTCTTTTGTGAAACATTGTCTCCCTCTTGTGGACCACCGAATTTTAAATGTGGTGTATTATATGTATTTAAAAAAAAGGAAAAATGGTGTCTGTGCTGACCTTGACTATGCTTGTCTTGTCCATCTACACCTGTGTGAGTATCGTAATGCTTTGGACCAATCAGGTGCGCTGCCTGCAGTAGATAGAATCTGAGCACGGAACCTTCACGTGCAGTCACAATGAGCCTTTGGCCATTGTCTCCGGAACTCTCACGTGTCACAATGGGCTCTTGGCCTATAACAGGCAGTGATAAATGGCCGCCGTCTTCAGTCTGCTGCTGGTGCAGCAGCAGACCACATGGCAGGGGGGGGTCTGTGCCCAGCTTCAGGAGAGTTGGGAAGACAACTGCTCGCCTGTCTGTTTTTTGAATTTCCCACTCAGTTACTGCACACTTTAGAGCAAAAGGGGGATGGAGGGTGTGTTAAAATAGGTGGAGATATGCAGATTCAAAACGCGTTGTGCACAGCTTGATCACACACACACATACACAGTAGAACTGTCATTGAGAAGGCCTCCAGAGCTTCTAGAAATGCCTTCCCCTTGGCAATTTTTGCTCTCTCTCCACAATGGGTGTCGGTTTTAGGCCTTGGTGCGGCAGAAGTGGCAAACCATTTCTGGTTACCTCTCCTCTGCCTTTCGCATCCGTCGTCGTCGCCGCCGCCGCCGCTCAAGATCAAGTGTAGTATCTGATACGTCCCCTATTTGGGGACCAGTTGGGGGCTTTGCTTTCACCTATGTATGTCAAACATTGTATTGCATTCAATATGCAATCAATCAATGTGTCTTTACTGGTTGCAACAGGTGTGTTAAGATGTAGGCCTGTATTAGGCCTTTGTTACAGTGTTGCAAATATACTGTGCCATCTACAAAATTAGGCCCCGGCTGTCAGTACTGTTTAAATTGAAGTATCCAATGAGTAGCTCTGCCATATATACCACTTTTCTGACGGCATGAATTCTTTTGTGAAACATTGTCTCCCTCTTGTGGACCACCGAATTTTAAATGTGGTGTATTATATGTATTTAAAAAAAAGGAAAAATGGTGTCTGTGCTGACCTTGACTATGCTTGTCTTGTCCATCTACACCTGTGTGAGTATCGTAATGCTTTGGACCAATCAGGTGCGCTGCCTGCAGTAGATAGAATCTGAGCACGGAACCTTCACGTGCAGTCACAATGAGCCTTTGGCCATTGTCTCCGGAACTCTCACGTGTCACAATGGGCTCTTGGCCTATAACAGGCAGTGATAAATGGCCGCCGTCTTCAGTCTGCTGCTGGTGCAGCAGCAGACCACATGGCAGGGGGGTCTGTGCCCAGCTTCAGGAGAGTTGGGAAGACAACTGCTCGCCTGTCTGTTTTTTGAATTTCCCACTCAGTTACTGCACACTTTAGAGCAAAAGGGGGATGGAGGGTGTGTTAAAATAGGTGGAGATATGCAGATTCAAAACGCGTTGTGCACAGCTTGATCACACACACACATACACAGTAGAACTGTCATTGAGAAGGCCTCCAGAGCTTCTAGAAATGCCTTCCCCTTGGCAATTTTTGCTCTCTCTCCACAATGGGTGTCGGTTTTAGGCCTTGGTGCGGCAGAAGTGGCAAACCATTTCTGGTTACCTCTCCTCTGCCTTTCGCATCCGTCGTCGTCGCCGCCGCCGCCGCTCAAGATCAAGTGTAGTATCTGATACGTCCCCTATTTGGGGACCAGTTGGGGGCTTTGCTTTCACCTATGTATGTCAAACATTGTATTGCATTCAATATGCAATCAATCAATGTGTCTTTACTGGTTGCAACAGGTGTGTTAAGATGTAGGCCTGTATTAGGCCTTTGTTACAGTGTTGCAAATATACTGTGCCATCTACAAAATTAGGCCCCGGCTGTCAGTACTGTTTAAATTGAAGTATCCAATGAGTAGCTCTGCCATATATACCACTTTTCTGACGGCATGAATTCTTTTGTGAAACATTGTCTCCCTCTTGTGGACCACCGAATTTTAAATGTGGTGTATTATATGTATTTAAAAAAAAGGAAAAATGGTGTCTGTGCTGACCTTGACTATGCTTGTCTTGTCCATCTACACCTGTGTGAGTATCGTAATGCTTTGGACCAATCAGGTGCGCTGCCTGCAGTAGATAGAATCTGAGCACGGAACCTTCACGTGCAGTCACAATGAGCCTTTGGCCATTGTCTCCGGAACTCTCACGTGTCACAATGGGCTCTTGGCCTATAACAGGCAGTGATAAATGGCCGCCGTCTTCAGTCTGCTGCTGGTGCAGCAGCAGACCACATGGCAGGGGGGTCTGTGCCCAGCTTCAGGAGAGTTGGGAAGACAACTGCTCGCCTGTCTGTTTTTTGAATTTCCCACTCAGTTACTGCACACTTTAGAGCAAAAGGGGGATGGAGGGTGTGTTAAAATAGGTGGAGATATGCAGATTCAAAACGCGTTGTGCACAGCTTGATCACACACACACATACACAGTAGAACTGTCATTGAGAAGGCCTCCAGAGCTTCTAGAAATGCCTTCCCCTTGGCAATTTTTGCTCTCTCTCCACAATGGGTGTCGGTTTTAGGCCTTGGTGCGGCAGAAGTGGCAAACCATTTCTGGTTACCTCTCCTCTGCCTTTCGCATCCGTCGTCGTCGCCGCCGCCGCCGCCGCTCAAGATCAAGTGTAGTATCTGATACGTCCCCTATTTGGGGACCAGTTGGGGGCTTTGCTTTCACCTATGTATGTCAAACATTGTATTGCATTCAATATGCAATCAATCAATGTGTCTTTACTGGTTGCAACAGGTGTGTTAAGATGTAGGCCTGTATTAGGCCTTTGTTACAGTGTTGCAAATATACTGTGCCATCTACAAAATTAGGCCCCGGCTGTCAGTACTGTTTAAATTGAAGTATCCAATGAGTAGCTCTGCCATATATACCACTTTTCTGACGGCATGAATTCTTTTGTGAAACATTGTCTCCCTCTTGTGGACCACCGAATTTTAAATGTGGTGTATTATATGTATTTAAAAAAAAGGAAAAATGGTGTCTGTGCTGACCTTGACTATGCTTGTCTTGTCCATCTACACCTGTGTGAGTATCGTAATGCTTTGGACCAATCAGGTGCGCTGCCTGCAGTAGATAGAATCTGAGCACGGAACCTTCACGTGCAGTCACAATGAGCCTTTGGCCATTGTCTCCGGAACTCTCACGTGTCACAATGGGCTCTTGGCCTATAACAGGCAGTGATAAATGGCCGCCGTCTTCAGTCTGCTGCTGGTGCAGCAGCAGACCACATGGCAGGGGGGGGTCTGTGCCCAGCTTCAGGAGAGTTGGGAAGACAACTGCTCGCCTGTCTGTTTTTTGAATTTCCCACTCAGTTACTGCACACTTTAGAGCAAAAGGGGGATGGAGGGTGTGTTAAAATAGGTGGAGATATGCAGATTCAAAACGCGTTGTGCACAGCTTGATCACACACACACATACACAGTAGAACTGTCATTGAGAAGGCCTCCAGAGCTTCTAGAAATGCCTTCCCCTTGGCAATTTTTGCTCTCTCTCCACAATGGGTGTCGGTTTTAGGCCTTGGTGCGGCAGAAGTGGCAAACCATTTCTGGTTACCTCTCCTCTGCCTTTCGCATCCGTCGTCGTCGCCGCCGCCGCCGCTCAAGATCAAGTGTAGTATCTGATACGTCCCCTATTTGGGGACCAGTTGGGGGCTTTGCTTTCACCTATGTATGTCAAACATTGTATTGCATTCAATATGCAATCAATCAATGTGTCTTTACTGGTTGCAACAGGTGTGTTAAGATGTAGGCCTGTATTAGGCCTTTGTTACAGTGTTGCAAATATACTGTGCCATCTACAAAATTAGGCCCCGGCTGTCAGTACTGTTTAAATTGAAGTATCCAATGAGTAGCTCTGCCATATATACCACTTTTCTGACGGCATGAATTCTTTTGTGAAACATTGTCTCCCTCTTGTGGACCACCGAATTTTAAATGTGGTGTATTATATGTATTTAAAAAAAAGGAAAAATGGTGTCTGTGCTGACCTTGACTATGCTTGTCTTGTCCATCTACACCTGTGTGAGTATCGTAATGCTTTGGACCAATCAGGTGCGCTGCCTGCAGTAGATAGAATCTGAGCACGGAACCTTCACGTGCAGTCACAATGAGCCTTTGGCCATTGTCTCCGGAACTCTCACGTGTCACAATGGGCTCTTGGCCTATAACAGGCAGTGATAAATGGCCGCCGTCTTCAGTCTGCTGCTGGTGCAGCAGCAGACCACATGGCAGGGGGGTCTGTGCCCAGCTTCAGGAGAGTTGGGAAGACAACTGCTCGCCTGTCTGTTTTTTGAATTTCCCACTCAGTTACTGCACACTTTAGAGCAAAAGGGGGATGGAGGGTGTGTTAAAATAGGTGGAGATATGCAGATTCAAAACGCGTTGTGCACAGCTTGATCACACACACACATACACAGTAGAACTGTCATTGAGAAGGCCTCCAGAGCTTCTAGAAATGCCTTCCCCTTGGCAATTTTTGCTCTCTCTCCACAATGGGTGTCGGTTTTAGGCCTTGGTGCGGCAGAAGTGGCAAACCATTTCTGGTTACCTCTCCTCTGCCTTTCGCATCCGTCGTCGTCGCCGCCGCCGCCGCTCAAGATCAAGTGTAGTATCTGATACGTCCCCTATTTGGGGACCAGTTGGGGGCTTTGCTTTCACCTATGTATGTCAAACATTGTATTGCATTCAATATGCAATCAATCAATGTGTCTTTACTGGTTGCAACAGGTGTGTTAAGATGTAGGCCTGTATTAGGCCTTTGTTACAGTGTTGCAAATATACTGTGCCATCTACAAAATTAGGCCCCGGCTGTCAGTACTGTTTAAATTGAAGTATCCAATGAGTAGCTCTGCCATATATACCACTTTTCTGACGGCATGAATTCTTTTGTGAAACATTGTCTCCCTCTTGTGGACCACCGAATTTTAAATGTGGTGTATTATATGTATTTAAAAAAAAGGAAAAATGGTGTCTGTGCTGACCTTGACTATGCTTGTCTTGTCCATCTACACCTGTGTGAGTATCGTAATGCTTTGGACCAATCAGGTGCGCTGCCTGCAGTAGATAGAATCTGAGCACGGAACCTTCACGTGCAGTCACAATGAGCCTTTGGCCATTGTCTCCGGAACTCTCACGTGTCACAATGGGCTCTTGGCCTATAACAGGCAGTGATAAATGGCCGCCGTCTTCAGTCTGCTGCTGGTGCAGCAGCAGACCACATGGCAGGGGGGTCTGTGCCCAGCTTCAGGAGAGTTGGGAAGACAACTGCTCGCCTGTCTGTTTTTTGAATTTCCCACTCAGTTACTGCACACTTTAGAGCAAAAGGGGGATGGAGGGTGTGTTAAAATAGGTGGAGATATGCAGATTCAAAACGCGTTGTGCACAGCTTGATCACACACACACATACACAGTAGAACTGTCATTGAGAAGGCCTCCAGAGCTTCTAGAAATGCCTTCCCCTTGGCAATTTTTGCTCTCTCTCCACAATGGGTGTCGGTTTTAGGCCTTGGTGCGGCAGAAGTGGCAAACCATTTCTGGTTACCTCTCCTCTGCCTTTCGCATCCGTCGTCGTCGCCGCCGCCGCCGCTCAAGATCAAGTGTAGTATCTGATACGTCCCCTATTTGGGGACCAGTTGGGGGCTTTGCTTTCACCTATGTATGTCAAACATTGTATTGCATTCAATATGCAATCAATCAATGTGTCTTTACTGGTTGCAACAGGTGTGTTAAGATGTAGGCCTGTATTAGGCCTTTGTTACAGTGTTGCAAATATACTGTGCCATCTACAAAATTAGGCCCCGGCTGTCAGTACTGTTTAAATTGAAGTATCCAATGAGTAGCTCTGCCATATATACCACTTTTCTGACGGCATGAATTCTTTTGTGAAACATTGTCTCCCTCTTGTGGACCACCGAATTTTAAATGTGGTGTATTATATGTATTTAAAAAAAAGGAAAAATGGTGTCTGTGCTGACCTTGACTATGCTTGTCTTGTCCATCTACACCTGTGTGAGTATCGTAATGCTTTGGACCAATCAGGTGCGCTGCCTGCAGTAGATAGAATCTGAGCACGGAACCTTCACGTGCAGTCACAATGAGCCTTTGGCCATTGTCTCCGGAACTCTCACGTGTCACAATGGGCTCTTGGCCTATAACAGGCAGTGATAAATGGCCGCCGTCTTCAGTCTGCTGCTGGTGCAGCAGCAGACCACATGGCAGGGGGGTCTGTGCCCAGCTTCAGGAGAGTTGGGAAGACAACTGCTCGCCTGTCTGTTTTTTGAATTTCCCACTCAGTTACTGCACACTTTAGAGCAAAAGGGGGATGGAGGGTGTGTTAAAATAGGTGGAGATATGCAGATTCAAAACGCGTTGTGCACAGCTTGATCACACACACACATACACAGTAGAACTGTCATTGAGAAGGCCTCCAGAGCTTCTAGAAATGCCTTCCCCTTGGCAATTTTTGCTCTCTCTCCACAATGGGTGTCGGTTTTAGGCCTTGGTGTGGCAGAAGTGGCAAACCATTTCTGGTTACCTCTCCTCTGCCTTTCGCATCCGTCGTCGTCGCCGCCGCCGCCGCTCAAGATCAAGTGTAGTATCTGATACGTCCCCTATTTGGGGACCAGTTGGGGGCTTTGCTTTCACCTATGTATGTCAAACATTGTATTGCATTCAATATGCAATCAATCAATGTGTCTTTACTGGTTGCAACAGGTGTGTTAAGATGTAGGCCTGTATTAGGCCTTTGTTACAGTGTTGCAAATATACTGTGCCATCTACAAAATTAGGCCCCGGCTGTCAGTACTGTTTAAATTGAAGTATCCAATGAGTAGCTCTGCCATATATACCACTTTTCTGACGGCATGAATTCTTTTGTGAAACATTGTCTCCCTCTTGTGGACCACCGAATTTTAAATGTGGTGTATTATATGTATTTAAAAAAAAGGAAAAATGGTGTCTGTGCTGACCTTGACTATGCTTGTCTTGTCCATCTACACCTGTGTGAGTATCGTAATGCTTTGGACCAATCAGGTGCGCTGCCTGCAGTAGATAGAATCTGAGCACGGAACCTTCACGTGCAGTCACAATGAGCCTTTGGCCATTGTCTCCGGAACTCTCACGTGTCACAATGGGCTCTTGGCCTATAACAGGCAGTGATAAATGGCCGCCGTCTTCAGTCTGCTGCTGGTGCAGCAGCAGACCACATGGCAGGGGGGTCTGTGCCCAGCTTCAGGAGAGTTGGGAAGACAACTGCTCGCCTGTCTGTTTTTTGAATTTCCCACTCAGTTACTGCACACTTTAGAGCAAAAGGGGGATGGAGGGTGTGTTAAAATAGGTGGAGATATGCAGATTCAAAACGCGTTGTGCACAGCTTGATCACACACACACATACACAGTAGAACTGTCATTGAGAAGGCCTCCAGAGCTTCTAGAAATGCCTTCCCCTTGGCAATTTTTGCTCTCTCTCCACAATGGGTGTCGGTTTTAGGCCTTGGTGCGGCAGAAGTGGCAAACCATTTCTGGTTACCTCTCCTCTGCCTTTCGCATCCGTCGTCGTCGCCGCCGCCGCCGCCGCTCAAGATCAAGTGTAGTATCTGATACGTCCCCTATTTGGGGACCAGTTGGGGGCTTTGCTTTCACCTATGTATGTCAAACATTGTATTGCATTCAATATGCAATCAATCAATGTGTCTTTACTGGTTGCAACAGGTGTGTTAAGATGTAGGCCTGTATTAGGCCTTTGTTACAGTGTTGCAAATATACTGTGCCATCTACAAAATTAGGCCCCGGCTGTCAGTACTGTTTAAATTGAAGTATCCAATGAGTAGCTCTGCCATATATACCACTTTTCTGACGGCATGAATTCTTTTGTGAAACATTGTCTCCCTCTTGTGGACCACCGAATTTTAAATGTGGTGTATTATATGTATTTAAAAAAAAGGAAAAATGGTGTCTGTGCTGACCTTGACTATGCTTGTCTTGTCCATCTACACCTGTGTGAGTATCGTAATGCTTTGGACCAATCAGGTGCGCTGCCTGCAGTAGATAGAATCTGAGCACGGAACCTTCACGTGCAGTCACAATGAGCCTTTGGCCATTGTCTCCGGAACTCTCACGTGTCACAATGGGCTCTTGGCCTATAACAGGCAGTGATAAATGGCCGCCGTCTTCAGTCTGCTGCTGGTGCAGCAGCAGACCACATGGCAGGGGGGTCTGTGCCCAGCTTCAGGAGAGTTGGGAAGACAACTGCTCGCCTGTCTGTTTTTTGAATTTCCCACTCAGTTACTGCACACTTTAGAGCAAAAGGGGGATGGAGGGTGTGTTAAAATAGGTGGAGATATGCAGATTCAAAACGCGTTGTGCACAGCTTGATCACACACACACATACACAGTAGAACTGTCATTGAGAAGGCCTCCAGAGCTTCTAGAAATGCCTTCCCCTTGGCAATTTTTGCTCTCTCTCCACAATGGGTGTCGGTTTTAGGCCTTGGTGCGGCAGAAGTGGCAAACCATTTCTGGTTACCTCTCCTCTGCCTTTCGCATCCGTCGTCGTCGCCGCCGCCGCCGCCGCTCAAGATCAAGTGTAGTATCTGATACGTCCCCTATTTGGGGACCAGTTGGGGGCTTTGCTTTCACCTATGTATGTCAAACATTGTATTGCATTCAATATGCAATCAATCAATGTGTCTTTACTGGTTGCAACAGGTGTGTTAAGATGTAGGCCTGTATTAGGCCTTTGTTACAGTGTTGCAAATATACTGTGCCATCTACAAAATTAGGCCCCGGCTGTCAGTACTGTTTAAATTGAAGTATCCAATGAGTAGCTCTGCCATATATACCACTTTTCTGACGGCATGAATTCTTTTGTGAAACATTGTCTCCCTCTTGTGGACCACCGAATTTTAAATGTGGTGTATTATATGTATTTAAAAAAAAGGAAAAATGGTGTCTGTGCTGATCTTGACTATGCTTGTCTTGTCCATCTACACCTGTGTGAGTATCGTAATGCTTTGGACCAATCAGGTGCGCTGCCTGCAGTAGATAGAATCTGAGCACGGAACCTTCATGTGCAGTCACAATGAGCCTTTGGCCATTGTCTCCGGAACTCTCACGTGTCACAATGGGCTCTTGGCCTATAACAGGCAGTGATAAATGGCCGCCGTCTTCAGTCTGCTGCTGGTGCAGCAGCAGACCACATGGCAGGGGGGTCTGTGCCCAGCTTCAGGAGAGTTGGGAAGACAACTGCTCGCCTGTCTGTTTTTTGAATTTCCCACTCAGTTACTGCACACTTTAGAGCAAAAGGGGGATGGAGGGTGTGTTAAAATAGGTGGAGATATGCAGATTCAAAACGCGTTGTGCACAGCTTGATCACACACACACATACACAGTAGAACTGTCATTGAGAAGGCCTCCAGAGCTTCTAGAAATGCCTTCCCCTTGGCAATTTTTGCTCTCTCTCCACAATGGGTGTCGGTTTTAGGCCTTGGTGCGGCAGAAGTGGCAAACCATTTCTGGTTACCTCTCCTCTGCCTTTCGCATCCGTCGTCGTCGCCGCCGCCGCCGCCGCTCAAGATCAAGTGTAGTATCTGATACGTCCCCTATTTGGGGACCAGTTGGGGGCTTTGCTTTCACCTATGTATGTCAAACATTGTATTGCATTCAATATGCAATCAATCAATGTGTCTTTACTGGTTGCAACAGGTGTGTTAAGATGTAGGCCTGTATTAGGCCTTTGTTACAGTGTTGCAAATATACTGTGCCATCTACAAAATTAGGCCCCGGCTGTCAGTACTGTTTAAATTGAAGTATCCAATGAGTAGCTCTGCCATATATACCACTTTTCTGACGGCATGAATTCTTTTGTGAAACATTGTCTCCCTCTTGTGGACCACCGAATTTTAAATGTGGTGTATTATATGTATTTAAAAAAAAGGAAAAATGGTGTCTGTGCTGACCTTGACTATGCTTGTCTTGTCCATCTACACCTGTGTGAGTATCGTAATGCTTTGGACCAATCAGGTGCGCTGCCTGCAGTAGATAGAATCTGAGCACGGAACCTTCACGTGCAGTCACAATGAGCCTTTGGCCATTGTCTCCGGAACTCTCACGTGTCACAATGGGCTCTTGGCCTATAACAGGCAGTGATAAATGGCCGCCGTCTTCAGTCTGCTGCTGGTGCAGCAGCAGACCACATGGCAGGGGGGTCTGTGCCCAGCTTCAGGAGAGTTGGGAAGACAACTGCTCGCCTGTCTGTTTTTTGAATTTCCCACTCAGTCGGCCTACGTTCACATTAGCGGCGCCCGCCGCAGCGGCGGGCGCCGCAGCGGCGCCGCATGCATCATGCGCCCCTATATTTAACATGGGGGCGCATGGACATGCGGTGCACTTGCTTTTTGCGCCGCATGCGTCCCTGCGGCGCCCGCGTCGGGTCGCGGAGGACGCAGCAAGTTGCATTTTTGCTGCGTCCAAAATCAATGAAAAAAAGGACGCATGCGGCGCAAAAAGCTGCGTTGTGCATGTGTTCACATTTGCGCTGTGCGTTGCGGCGGCGACGCTGCGGCGCACACCGCAAATGTGAACGTAGCCTTACTGCACACTTTAGAGCAAAAGGGGGATGGAGGGTGTGTTAAAATAGGTGGAGATATGCAGATTCAAAACGCGTTGTGCACAGCTTGATCACACACACACATACACAGTAGAACTGTCATTGAGAAGGCCTCCAGAGCTTCTAGAAATGCCTTCCCCTTGGCAATTTTTGCTCTCTCTCCACAATGGGTGTCGGTTTTAGGCCTTGGTGCGGCAGAAGTGGCAAACCATTTCTGGTTACCTCTCCTCTGCCTTTCGCATCCGTCGTCGTCGCCGCCGCCGCCGCTCAAGATCAAGTGTAGTATCTGATACGTCCCCTATTTGGGGACCAGTTGGGGGCTTTGCTTTCACCTATGTATGTCAAACATTGTATTGCATTCAATATGCAATCAATCAATGTGTCTTTACTGGTTGCAACAGGTGTGTTAAGATGTAGGCCTGTATTAGGCCTTTGTTACAGTGTTGCAAATATACTGTGCCATCTACAAAATTAGGCCCCGGCTGTCAGTACTGTTTAAATTGAAGTATCCAATGAGTAGCTCTGCCATATATACCACTTTTCTGACGGCATGAATTCTTTTGTGAAACATTGTCTCCCTCTTGTGGACCACCGAATTTTAAATGTGGTGTATTATATGTATTTAAAAAAAAGGAAAAATGGTGTCTGTGCTGACCTTGACTATGCTTGTCTTGTCCATCTACACCTGTGTGAGTATCGTAATGCTTTGGACCAATCAGGTGCGCTGCCTGCAGTAGATAGAATCTGAGCACGGAACCTTCACGTGCAGTCACAATGAGCCTTTGGCCATTGTCTCCGGAACTCTCACGTGTCACAATGGGCTCTTGGCCTATAACAGGCAGTGATAAATGGCCGCCGTCTTCAGTCTGCTGCTGGTGCAGCAGCAGACCACATGGCAGGGGGGTCTGTGCCCAGCTTCAGGAGAGTTGGGAAGACAACTGCTCGCCTGTCTGTTTTTTGAATTTCCCACTCAGTTACTGCACACTTTAGAGCAAAAGGGGGATGGAGGGTGTGTTAAAATAGGTGGAGATATGCAGATTCAAAACGCGTTGTGCACAGCTTGATCACACACACACATACACAGTAGAACTGTCATTGAGAAGGCCTCCAGAGCTTCTAGAAATGCCTTCCCCTTGGCAATTTTTGCTCTCTCTCCACAATGGGTGTCGGTTTTAGGCCTTGGTGCGGCAGAAGTGGCAAACCATTTCTGGTTACCTCTCCTCTGCCTTTCGCATCCGTCGTCGTCGCCGCCGCCGCCGCTCAAGATCAAGTGTAGTATCTGATACGTCCCCTATTTGGGGACCAGTTGGGGGCTTTGCTTTCACCTATGTATGTCAAACATTGTATTGCATTCAATATGCAATCAATCAATGTGTCTTTACTGGTTGCAACAGGTGTGTTAAGATGTAGGCCTGTATTAGGCCTTTGTTACAGTGTTGCAAATATACTGTGCCATCTACAAAATTAGGCCCCGGCTGTCAGTACTGTTTAAATTGAAGTATCCAATGAGTAGCTCTGCCATATATACCACTTTTCTGACGGCATGAATTCTTTTGTGAAACATTGTCTCCCTCTTGTGGACCACCGAATTTTAAATGTGGTGTATTATATGTATTTAAAAAAAAGGAAAAATGGTGTCTGTGCTGACCTTGACTATGCTTGTCTTGTCCATCTACACCTGTGTGAGTATCGTAATGCTTTGGACCAATCAGGTGCGCTGCCTGCAGTAGATAGAATCTGAGCACGGAACCTTCACGTGCAGTCACAATGAGCCTTTGGCCATTGTCTCCGGAACTCTCACGTGTCACAATGGGCTCTTGGCCTATAACAGGCAGTGATAAATGGCCGCCGTCTTCAGTCTGCTGCTGGTGCAGCAGCAGACCACATGGCAGGGGGGTCTGTGCCCAGCTTCAGGAGAGTTGGGAAGACAACTGCTCGCCTGTCTGTTTTTTGAATTTCCCACTCAGTTACTGCACACTTTAGAGCAAAAGGGGGATGGAGGGTGTGTTAAAATAGGTGGAGATATGCAGATTCAAAACGCGTTGTGCACAGCTTGATCACACACACACATACACAGTAGAACTGTCATTGAGAAGGCCTCCAGAGCTTCTAGAAATGCCTTCCCCTTGGCAATTTTTGCTCTCTCTCCACAATGGGTGTCGGTTTTAGGCCTTGGTGCGGCAGAAGTGGCAAACCATTTCTGGTTACCTCTCCTCTGCCTTTCGCATCCGTCGTCGTCGCCGCCGCCGCCGCCGCTCAAGATCAAGTGTAGTATCTGATACGTCCCCTATTTGGGGACCAGTTGGGGGCTTTGCTTTCACCTATGTATGTCAAACATTGTATTGCATTCAATATGCAATCAATCAATGTGTCTTTACTGGTTGCAACAGGTGTGTTAAGATGTAGGCCTGTATTAGGCCTTTGTTACAGTGTTGCAAATATACTGTGCCATCTACAAAATTAGGCCCCGGCTGTCAGTACTGTTTAAATTGAAGTATCCAATGAGTAGCTCTGCCATATATACCACTTTTCTGACGGCATGAATTCTTTTGTGAAACATTGTCTCCCTCTTGTGGACCACCGAATTTTAAATGTGGTGTATTATATGTATTTAAAAAAAAGGAAAAATGGTGTCTGTGCTGATCTTGACTATGCTTGTCTTGTCCATCTACACCTGTGTGAGTATCGTAATGCTTTGGACCAATCAGGTGCGCTGCCTGCAGTAGATAGAATCTGAGCACGGAACCTTCACGTGCAGTCACAATGAGCCTTTGGCCATTGTCTCCGGAACTCTCACGTGTCACAATGGGCTCTTGGCCTATAACAGGCAGTGATAAATGGCCGCCGTCTTCAGTCTGCTGCTGGTGCAGCAGCAGACCACATGGCAGGGGGGTCTGTGCCCAGCTTCAGGAGAGTTGGGAAGACAACTGCTCGCCTGTCTGTTTTTTGAATTTCCCACTCAGTTACTGCACACTTTAGAGCAAAAGGGGGATGGAGGGTGTGTTAAAATAGGTGGAGATATGCAGATTCAAAACGCGTTGTGCACAGCTTGATCACACACACACATACACAGTAGAACTGTCATTGAGAAGGCCTCCAGAGCTTCTAGAAATGCCTTCCCCTTGGCAATTTTTGCTCTCTCTCCACAATGGGTGTCGGTTTTAGGCCTTGGTGCGGCAGAAGTGGCAAACCATTTCTGGTTACCTCTCCTCTGCCTTTCGCATCCGTCGTCGTCGCCGCCGCCGCCGCCGCTCAAGATCAAGTGTAGTATCTGATACGTCCCCTATTTGGGGACCAGTTGGGGGCTTTGCTTTCACCTATGTATGTCAAACATTGTATTGCATTCAATATGCAATCAATCAATGTGTCTTTACTGGTTGCAACAGGTGTGTTAAGATGTAGGCCTGTATTAGGCCTTTGTTACAGTGTTGCAAATATACTGTGCCATCTACAAAATTAGGCCCCGGCTGTCAGTACTGTTTAAATTGAAGTATCCAATGAGTAGCTCTGCCATATATACCACTTTTCTGACGGCATGAATTCTTTTGTGAAACATTGTCTCCCTCTTGTGGACCACCGAATTTTAAATGTGGTGTATTATATGTATTTAAAAAAAAGGAAAAATGGTGTCTGTGCTGATCTTGACTATGCTTGTCTTGTCCATCTACACCTGTGTGAGTATCGTAATGCTTTGGACCAATCAGGTGCGCTGCCTGCAGTAGATAGAATCTGAGCACGGAACCTTCACGTGCAGTCACAATGAGCCTTTGGCCATTGTCTCCGGAACTCTCACGTGTCACAATGGGCTCTTGGCCTATAACAGGCAGTGATAAATGGCCGCCGTCTTCAGTCTGCTGCTGGTGCAGCAGCAGACCACATGGCAGGGGGGTCTGTGCCCAGCTTCAGGAGAGTTGGGAAGACAACTGCTCGCCTGTCTGTTTTTTGAATTTCCCACTCAGTCGGCCTACGTTCACATTAGCGGCGCCCGCCGCAGCGGCGGGCGCCGCAGCGGCGCCGCATGCATCATGCGCCCCTATATTTAACATGGGGGCGCATGGACATGCGGTGCACTTGCTTTTTGCGCCGCATGCGTCCCTGCGGCGCCCGCGTCGGGTCGCGGAGGACGCAGCAAGTTGCATTTTTGCTGCGTCCAAAATCAATGAAAAAAAGGACGCATGCGGCGCAAAAAGCTGCGTTGTGCATGTGTTCACATTTGCGCTGTGCGTTGCGGCGGCGACGCTGCGGCGCACACCGCAAATGTGAACGTAGCCTTACTGCACACTTTAGAGCAAAAGGGGGATGGAGGGTGTGTTAAAATAGGTGGAGATATGCAGATTCAAAACGCGTTGTGCACAGCTTGATCACACACACACATACACAGTAGAACTGTCATTGAGAAGGCCTCCAGAGCTTCTAGAAATGCCTTCCCCTTGGCAATTTTTGCTCTCTCTCCACAATGGGTGTCGGTTTTAGGCCTTGGTGCGGCAGAAGTGGCAAACCATTTCTGGTTACCTCTCCTCTGCCTTTCGCATCCGTCGTCGTCGCCGCCGCCGCCGCTCAAGATCAAGTGTAGTATCTGATACGTCCCCTATTTGGGGACCAGTTGGGGGCTTTGCTTTCACCTATGTATGTCAAACATTGTATTGCATTCAATATGCAATCAATCAATGTGTCTTTACTGGTTGCAACAGGTGTGTTAAGATGTAGGCCTGTATTAGGCCTTTGTTACAGTGTTGCAAATATACTGTGCCATCTACAAAATTAGGCCCCGGCTGTCAGTACTGTTTAAATTGAAGTATCCAATGAGTAGCTCTGCCATATATACCACTTTTCTGACGGCATGAATTCTTTTGTGAAACATTGTCTCCCTCTTGTGGACCACCGAATTTTAAATGTGGTGTATTATATGTATTTAAAAAAAAGGAAAAATGGTGTCTGTGCTGACCTTGACTATGCTTGTCTTGTCCATCTACACCTGTGTGAGTATCGTAATGCTTTGGACCAATCAGGTGCGCTGCCTGCAGTAGATAGAATCTGAGCACGGAACCTTCACGTGCAGTCACAATGAGCCTTTGGCCATTGTCTCCGGAACTCTCACGTGTCACAATGGGCTCTTGGCCTATAACAGGCAGTGATAAATGGCCGCCGTCTTCAGTCTGCTGCTGGTGCAGCAGCAGACCACATGGCAGGGGGGTCTGTGCCCAGCTTCAGGAGAGTTGGGAAGACAACTGCTCGCCTGTCTGTTTTTTGAATTTCCCACTCAGTTACTGCACACTTTAGAGCAAAAGGGGGATGGAGGGTGTGTTAAAATAGGTGGAGATATGCAGATTCAAAACGCGTTGTGCACAGCTTGATCACACACACACATACACAGTAGAACTGTCATTGAGAAGGCCTCCAGAGCTTCTAGAAATGCCTTCCCCTTGGCAATTTTTGCTCTCTCTCCACAATGGGTGTCGGTTTTAGGCCTTGGTGCGGCAGAAGTGGCAAACCATTTCTGGTTACCTCTCCTCTGCCTTTCGCATCCGTCGTCGTCGCCGCCGCCGCCGCTCAAGATCAAGTGTAGTATCTGATACGTCCCCTATTTGGGGACCAGTTGGGGGCTTTGCTTTCACCTATGTATGTCAAACATTGTATTGCATTCAATATGCAATCAATCAATGTGTCTTTACTGGTTGCAACAGGTGTGTTAAGATGTAGGCCTGTATTAGGCCTTTGTTACAGTGTTGCAAATATACTGTGCCATCTACAAAATTAGGCCCCGGCTGTCAGTACTGTTTAAATTGAAGTATCCAATGAGTAGCTCTGCCATATATACCACTTTTCTGACGGCATGAATTCTTTTGTGAAACATTGTCTCCCTCTTGTGGACCACCGAATTTTAAATGTGGTGTATTATATGTATTTAAAAAAAAGGAAAAATGGTGTCTGTGCTGACCTTGACTATGCTTGTCTTGTCCATCTACACCTGTGTGAGTATCGTAATGCTTTGGACCAATCAGGTGCGCTGCCTGCAGTAGATAGAATCTGAGCACGGAACCTTCACGTGCAGTCACAATGAGCCTTTGGCCATTGTCTCCGGAACTCTCACGTGTCACAATGGGCTCTTGGCCTATAACAGGCAGTGATAAATGGCCGCCGTCTTCAGTCTGCTGCTGGTGCAGCAGCAGACCACATGGCAGGGGGGTCTGTGCCCAGCTTCAGGAGAGTTGGGAAGACAACTGCTCGCCTGTCTGTTTTTTGAATTTCCCACTCAGTTACTGCACACTTTAGAGCAAAAGGGGGATGGAGGGTGTGTTAAAATAGGTGGAGATATGCAGATTCAAAACGCGTTGTGCACAGCTTGATCACACACACACATACACAGTAGAACTGTCATTGAGAAGGCCTCCAGAGCTTCTAGAAATGCCTTCCCCTTGGCAATTTTTGCTCTCTCTCCACAATGGGTGTCGGTTTTAGGCCTTGGTGCGGCAGAAGTGGCAAACCATTTCTGGTTACCTCTCCTCTGCCTTTCGCATCCGTCGTCGTCGCCGCCGCCGCCGCCGCTCAAGATCAAGTGTAGTATCTGATACGTCCCCTATTTGGGGACCAGTTGGGGGCTTTGCTTTCACCTATGTATGTCAAACATTGTATTGCATTCAATATGCAATCAATCAATGTGTCTTTACTGGTTGCAACAGGTGTGTTAAGATGTAGGCCTGTATTAGGCCTTTGTTACAGTGTTGCAAATATACTGTGCCATCTACAAAATTAGGCCCCGGCTGTCAGTACTGTTTAAATTGAAGTATCCAATGAGTAGCTCTGCCATATATACCACTTTTCTGACGGCATGAATTCTTTTGTGAAACATTGTCTCCCTCTTGTGGACCACCGAATTTTAAATGTGGTGTATTATATGTATTTAAAAAAAAGGAAAAATGGTGTCTGTGCTGATCTTGACTATGCTTGTCTTGTCCATCTACACCTGTGTGAGTATCGTAATGCTTTGGACCAATCAGGTGCGCTGCCTGCAGTAGATAGAATCTGAGCACGGAACCTTCACGTGCAGTCACAATGAGCCTTTGGCCATTGTCTCCGGAACTCTCACGTGTCACAATGGGCTCTTGGCCTATAACAGGCAGTGATAAATGGCCGCCGTCTTCAGTCTGCTGCTGGTGCAGCAGCAGACCACATGGCAGGGGGGTCTGTGCCCAGCTTCAGGAGAGTTGGGAAGACAACTGCTCGCCTGTCTGTTTTTTGAATTTCCCACTCAGTTACTGCACACTTTAGAGCAAAAGGGGGATGGAGGGTGTGTTAAAATAGGTGGAGATATGCAGATTCAAAACGCGTTGTGCACAGCTTGATCACACACACACATACACAGTAGAACTGTCATTGAGAAGGCCTCCAGAGCTTCTAGAAATGCCTTCCCCTTGGCAATTTTTGCTCTCTCTCCACAATGGGTGTCGGTTTTAGGCCTTGGTGCGGCAGAAGTGGCAAACCATTTCTGGTTACCTCTCCTCTGCCTTTCGCATCCGTCGTCGTCGCCGCCGCCGCCGCCGCTCAAGATCAAGTGTAGTATCTGATACGTCCCCTATTTGGGGACCAGTTGGGGGCTTTGCTTTCACCTATGTATGTCAAACATTGTATTGCATTCAATATGCAATCAATCAATGTGTCTTTACTGGTTGCAACAGGTGTGTTAAGATGTAGGCCTGTATTAGGCCTTTGTTACAGTGTTGCAAATATACTGTGCCATCTACAAAATTAGGCCCCGGCTGTCAGTACTGTTTAAATTGAAGTATCCAATGAGTAGCTCTGCCATATATACCACTTTTCTGACGGCATGAATTCTTTTGTGAAACATTGTCTCCCTCTTGTGGACCACCGAATTTTAAATGTGGTGTATTATATGTATTTAAAAAAAAGGAAAAATGGTGTCTGTGCTGATCTTGACTATGCTTGTCTTGTCCATCTACACCTGTGTGAGTATCGTAATGCTTTGGACCAATCAGGTGCGCTGCCTGCAGTAGATAGAATCTGAGCACGGAACCTTCACGTGCAGTCACAATGAGCCTTTGGCCATTGTCTCCGGAACTCTCACGTGTCACAATGGGCTCTTGGCCTATAACAGGCAGTGATAAATGGCCGCCGTCTTCAGTCTGCTGCTGGTGCAGCAGCAGACCACATGGCAGGGGGGTCTGTGCCCAGCTTCAGGAGAGTTGGGAAGACAACTGCTCGCCTGTCTGTTTTTTGAATTTCCCACTCAGTTACTGCACACTTTAGAGCAAAAGGGGGATGGAGGGTGTGTTAAAATAGGTGGAGATATGCAGATTCAAAACGCGTTGTGCACAGCTTGATCACACACACACATACACAGTAGAACTGTCATTGAGAAGGCCTCCAGAGCTTCTAGAAATGCCTTCCCCTTGGCAATTTTTGCTCTCTCTCCACAATGGGTGTCGGTTTTAGGCCTTGGTGCGGCAGAAGTGGCAAACCATTTCTGGTTACCTCTCCTCTGCCTTTCGCATCCGTCGTCGTCGCCGCCGCCGCCGCCGCTGCTCAAGATCAAGTGTAGTATCTGATACGTCCCCTATTTGGGGACCAGTTGGGGGCTTTGCTTTCACCTATGTATGTCAAACATTGTATTGCATTCAATATGCAATCAATCAATGTGTCTTTGCTGGTTGCAACAGGTGTGTTAAGATGTAGGCCTGTATTAGGCCTTTGTTACAGTGTTGCAAATATACTGTGCCATCTACAAAATTAGGCCCCGGCTGTCAGTACTGTTTAAATTGAAGTATCCAATGAGTAGCTCTGCCATATATACCACTTTTCTGACGGCATGAATTCTTTTGTGAAACATTGTCTCCCTCTTGTGGACCACCGAATTTTAAATGTGGTGTATTATATGTATTTAAAAAAAAGGAAAAATGGTGTCTGTGCTGACCTTGACTATGCTTGTCTTGTCCATCTACACCTGTGTGAGTATCGTAATGCTTTGGACCAATCAGGTGCGCTGCCTGCAGTAGATAGAATCTGAGCACGGAACCTTCACGTGCAGTCACAATGAGCCTTTGGCCATTGTCTCCGGAACTCTCACGTGTCACAATGGGCTCTTGGCCTATAACAGGCAGTGATAAATGGCCGCCGTCTTCAGTCTGCTGCTGGTGCAGCAGCAGACCACATGGCAGGGGGGTCTGTGCCCAGCTTCAGGAGAGTTGGGAAGACAACTGCTCGCCTGTCTGTTTTTTGAATTTCCCACTCAGTTACTGCACACTTTAGAGCAAAAGGGGGATGGAGGGTGTGTTAAAATAGGTGGAGATATGCAGATTCAAAACGCGTTGTGCACAGCTTGATCACACACACACATACACAGTAGAACTGTCATTGAGAAGGCCTCCAGAGCTTCTAGAAATGCCTTCCCCTTGGCAATTTTTGCTCTCTCTCCACAATGGGTGTCGGTTTTAGGCCTTGGTGCGGCAGAAGTGGCAAACCATTTCTGGTTACCTCTCCTCTGCCTTTCGCATCCGTCGTCGTCGCCGCCGCCGCCGCTCAAGATCAAGTGTAGTATCTGATACGTCCCCTATTTGGGGACCAGTTGGGGGCTTTGCTTTCACCTATGTATGTCAAACATTGTATTGCATTCAATATGCAATCAATCAATGTGTCTTTACTGGTTGCAACAGGTGTGTTAAGATGTAGGCCTGTATTAGGCCTTTGTTACAGTGTTGCAAATATACTGTGCCATCTACAAAATTAGGCCCCGGCTGTCAGTACTGTTTAAATTGAAGTATCCAATGAGTAGCTCTGCCATATATACCACTTTTCTGACGGCATGAATTCTTTTGTGAAACATTGTCTCCCTCTTGTGGACCACCGAATTTTAAATGTGGTGTATTATATGTATTTAAAAAAAAGGAAAAATGGTGTCTGTGCTGATCTTGACTATGCTTGTCTTGTCCATCTACACCTGTGTGAGTATCGTAATGCTTTGGACCAATCAGGTGCGCTGCCTGCAGTAGATAGAATCTGAGCACGGAACCTTCACGTGCAGTCACAATGAGCCTTTGGCCATTGTCTCCGGAACTCTCACGTGTCACAATGGGCTCTTGGCCTATAACAGGCAGTGATAAATGGCCGCCGTCTTCAGTCTGCTGCTGGTGCAGCAGCAGACCACATGGCAGGGGGGTCTGTGCCCAGCTTCAGGAGAGTTGGGAAGACAACTGCTCGCCTGTCTGTTTTTTGAATTTCCCACTCAGTTACTGCACACTTTAGAGCAAAAGGGGGATGGAGGGTGTGTTAAAATAGGTGGAGATATGCAGATTCAAAACGCGTTGTGCACAGCTTGATCACACACACACATACACAGTAGAACTGTCATTGAGAAGGCCTCCAGAGCTTCTAGAAATGCCTTCCCCTTGGCAATTTTTGCTCTCTCTCCACAATGGGTGTCGGTTTTAGGCCTTGGTGCGGCAGAAGTGGCAAACCATTTCTGGTTACCTCTCCTCTGCCTTTCGCATCCGTCGTCGTCGCCGCCGCCGCCGCCGCTCAAGATCAAGTGTAGTATCTGATACGTCCCCTATTTGGGGACCAGTTGGGGGCTTTGCTTTCACCTATGTATGTCAAACATTGTATTGCATTCAATATGCAATCAATCAATGTGTCTTTACTGGTTGCAACAGGTGTGTTAAGATGTAGGCCTGTATTAGGCCTTTGTTACAGTGTTGCAAATATACTGTGCCATCTACAAAATTAGGCCCCGGCTGTCAGTACTGTTTAAATTGAAGTATCCAATGAGTAGCTCTGCCATATATACCACTTTTCTGACGGCATGAATTCTTTTGTGAAACATTGTCTCCCTCTTGTGGACCACCGAATTTTAAATGTGGTGTATTATATGTATTTAAAAAAAAGGAAAAATGGTGTCTGTGCTGATCTTGACTATGCTTGTCTTGTCCATCTACACCTGTGTGAGTATCGTAATGCTTTGGACCAATCAGGTGCGCTGCCTGCAGTAGATAGAATCTGAGCACGGAACCTTCACGTGCAGTCACAATGAGCCTTTGGCCATTGTCTCCGGAACTCTCACGTGTCACAATGGGCTCTTGGCCTATAACAGGCAGTGATAAATGGCCGCCGTCTTCAGTCTGCTGCTGGTGCAGCAGCAGACCACATGGCAGGGGGGTCTGTGCCCAGCTTCAGGAGAGTTGGGAAGACAACTGCTCGCCTGTCTGTTTTTTGAATTTCCCACTCAGTTACTGCACACTTTAGAGCAAAAGGGGGATGGAGGGTGTGTTAAAATAGGTGGAGATATGCAGATTCAAAACGCGTTGTGCACAGCTTGATCACACACACACATACACAGTAGAACTGTCATTGAGAAGGCCTCCAGAGCTTCTAGAAATGCCTTCCCCTTGGCAATTTTTGCTCTCTCTCCACAATGGGTGTCGGTTTTAGGCCTTGGTGCGGCAGAAGTGGCAAACCATTTCTGGTTACCTCTCCTCTGCCTTTCGCATCCGTCGTCGTCGCCGCCGCCGCTGCTCAAGATCAAGTGTAGTATCTGATACGTCCCCTATTTGGGGACCAGTTGGGGGCTTTGCTTTCACCTATGTATGTCAAACATTGTATTGCATTCAATATGCAATCAATCAATGTGTCTTTGCTGGTTGCAACAGGTGTGTTAAGATGTAGGCCTGTATTAGGCCTTTGTTACAGTGTTGCAAATATACTGTGCCATCTACAAAATTAGGCCCCGGCTGTCAGTACTGTTTAAATTGAAGTATCCAATGAGTAGCTCTGCCATATATACCACTTTTCTGACGGCATGAATTCTTTTGTGAAACATTGTCTCCCTCTTGTGGACCACCGAATTTTAAATGTGGTGTATTATATGTATTTAAAAAAAAGGAAAAATGGTGTCTGTGCTGACCTTGACTATGCTTGTCTTGTCCATCTACACCTGTGTGAGTATCGTAATGCTTTGGACCAATCAGGTGCGCTGCCTGCAGTAGATAGAATCTGAGCACGGAACCTTCACGTGCAGTCACAATGAGCCTTTGGCCATTGTCTCCGGAACTCTCACGTGTCACAATGGGCTCTTGGCCTATAACAGGCAGTGATAAATGGCCGCCGTCTTCAGTCTGCTGCTGGTGCAGCAGCAGACCACATGGCAGGGGGGTCTGTGCCCAGCTTCAGGAGAGTTGGGAAGACAACTGCTCGCCTGTCTGTTTTTTGAATTTCCCACTCAGTTACTGCACACTTTAGAGCAAAAGGGGGATGGAGGGTGTGTTAAAATAGGTGGAGATATGCAGATTCAAAACGCGTTGTGCACAGCTTGATCACACACACACATACACAGTAGAACTGTCATTGAGAAGGCCTCCAGAGCTTCTAGAAATGCCTTCCCCTTGGCAATTTTTGCTCTCTCTCCACAATGGGTGTCGGTTTTAGGCCTTGGTGCGGCAGAAGTGGCAAACCATTTCTGGTTACCTCTCCTCTGCCTTTCGCATCCGTCGTCGTCGCCGCCGCCGCCGCCGCTCAAGATCAAGTGTAGTATCTGATACGTCCCCTATTTGGGGACCAGTTGGGGGCTTTGCTTTCACCTATGTATGTCAAACATTGTATTGCATTCAATATGCAATCAATCAATGTGTCTTTACTGGTTGCAACAGGTGTGTTAAGATGTAGGCCTGTATTAGGCCTTTGTTACAGTGTTGCAAATATACTGTGCCATCTACAAAATTAGGCCCCGGCTGTCAGTACTGTTTAAATTGAAGTATCCAATGAGTAGCTCTGCCATATATACCACTTTTCTGACGGCATGAATTCTTTTGTGAAACATTGTCTCCCTCTTGTGGACCACCGAATTTTAAATGTGGTGTATTATATGTATTTAAAAAAAAGGAAAAATGGTGTCTGTGCTGATCTTGACTATGCTTGTCTTGTCCATCTACACCTGTGTGAGTATCGTAATGCTTTGGACCAATCAGGTGCGCTGCCTGCAGTAGATAGAATCTGAGCACGGAACCTTCACGTGCAGTCACAATGAGCCTTTGGCCATTGTCTCCGGAACTCTCACGTGTCACAATGGGCTCTTGGCCTATAACAGGCAGTGATAAATGGCCGCCGTCTTCAGTCTGCTGCTGGTGCAGCAGCAGACCACATGGCAGGGGGGTCTGTGCCCAGCTTCAGGAGAGTTGGGAAGACAACTGCTCGCCTGTCTGTTTTTTGAATTTCCCACTCAGTTACTGCACACTTTAGAGCAAAAGGGGGATGGAGGGTGTGTTAAAATAGGTGGAGATATGCAGATTCAAAACGCGTTGTGCACAGCTTGATCACACACACACATACACAGTAGAACTGTCATTGAGAAGGCCTCCAGAGCTTCTAGAAATGCCTTCCCCTTGGCAATTTTTGCTCTCTCTCCACAATGGGTGTCGGTTTTAGGCCTTGGTGCGGCAGAAGTGGCAAACCATTTCTGGTTACCTCTCCTCTGCCTTTCGCATCCGTCGTCGTCGCCGCCGCCGCCGCCGCTCAAGATCAAGTGTAGTATCTGATACGTCCCCTATTTGGGGACCAGTTGGGGGCTTTGCTTTCACCTATGTATGTCAAACATTGTATTGCATTCAATATGCAATCAATCAATGTGTCTTTACTGGTTGCAACAGGTGTGTTAAGATGTAGGCCTGTATTAGGCCTTTGTTACAGTGTTGCAAATATACTGTGCCATCTACAAAATTAGGCCCCGGCTGTCAGTACTGTTTAAATTGAAGTATCCAATGAGTAGCTCTGCCATATATACCACTTTTCTGACGGCATGAATTCTTTTGTGAAACATTGTCTCCCTCTTGTGGACCACCGAATTTTAAATGTGGTGTATTATATGTATTTAAAAAAAAGGAAAAATGGTGTCTGTGCTGATCTTGACTATGCTTGTCTTGTCCATCTACACCTGTGTGAGTATCGTAATGCTTTGGACCAATCAGGTGCGCTGCCTGCAGTAGATAGAATCTGAGCACGGAACCTTCACGTGCAGTCACAATGAGCCTTTGGCCATTGTCTCCGGAACTCTCACGTGTCACAATGGGCTCTTGGCCTATAACAGGCAGTGATAAATGGCCGCCGTCTTCAGTCTGCTGCTGGTGCAGCAGCAGACCACATGGCAGGGGGGTCTGTGCCCAGCTTCAGGAGAGTTGGGAAGACAACTGCTCGCCTGTCTGTTTTTTGAATTTCCCACTCAGTTACTGCACACTTTAGAGCAAAAGGGGGATGGAGGGTGTGTTAAAATAGGTGGAGATATGCAGATTCAAAACGCGTTGTGCACAGCTTGATCACACACACACATACACAGTAGAACTGTCATTGAGAAGGCCTCCAGAGCTTCTAGAAATGCCTTCCCCTTGGCAATTTTTGCTCTCTCTCCACAATGGGTGTCGGTTTTAGGCCTTGGTGCGGCAGAAGTGGCAAACCATTTCTGGTTACCTCTCCTCTGCCTTTCGCATCCGTCGTCGTCGCCGCCGCCGCCGCCGCTCAAGATCAAGTGTAGTATCTGATACGTCCCCTATTTGGGGACCAGTTGGGGGCTTTGCTTTCACCTATGTATGTCAAACATTGTATTGCATTCAATATGCAATCAATCAATGTGTCTTTACTGGTTGCAACAGGTGTGTTAAGATGTAGGCCTGTATTAGGCCTTTGTTACAGTGTTGCAAATATACTGTGCCATCTACAAAATTAGGCCCCGGCTGTCAGTACTGTTTAAATTGAAGTATCCAATGAGTAGCTCTGCCATATATACCACTTTTCTGACGGCATGAATTCTTTTGTGAAACATTGTCTCCCTCTTGTGGACCACCGAATTTTAAATGTGGTGTATTATATGTATTTAAAAAAAAGGAAAAATGGTGTCTGTGCTGACCTTGACTATGCTTGTCTTGTCCATCTACACCTGTGTGAGTATCGTAATGCTTTGGACCAATCAGGTGCGCTGCCTGCAGTAGATAGAATCTGAGCACGGAACCTTCACGTGCAGTCACAATGAGCCTTTGGCCATTGTCTCCGGAACTCTCACGTGTCACAATGGGCTCTTGGCCTATAACAGGCAGTGATAAATGGCCGCCGTCTTCAGTCTGCTGCTGGTGCAGCAGCAGACCACATGGCAGGGGGGTCTGTGCCCAGCTTCAGGAGAGTTGGGAAGACAACTGCTCGCCTGTCTGTTTTTTGAATTTCCCACTCAGTTACTGCACACTTTAGAGCAAAAGGGGGATGGAGGGTGTGTTAAAATAGGTGGAGATATGCAGATTCAAAACGCGTTGTGCACAGCTTGATCACACACACACATACACAGTAGAACTGTCATTGAGAAGGCCTCCAGAGCTTCTAGAAATGCCTTCCCCTTGGCAATTTTTGCTCTCTCTCCACAATGGGTGTCGATTTTAGGCCTTGGTGCGGCAGAAGTGGCAAACCATTTCTGGTTACCTCTCCTCTGCCTTTCGCATCCGTCGTCGTCGCCGCCGCCGCCGCCGCTGCTCAAGATCAAGTGTAGTATCTGATACGTCCCCTATTTGGGGACCAGTTGGGGGCTTTGCTTTCACCTATGTATGTCAAACATTGTATTGCATTCAATATGCAATCAATCAATGTGTCTTTGCTGGTTGCAACAGGTGTGTTAAGATGTAGGCCTGTATTAGGCCTTTGTTACAGTGTTGCAAATATACTGTGCCATCTACAAAATTAGGCCCCGGCTGTCAGTACTGTTTAAATTGAAGTATCCAATGAGTAGCTCTGCCAGCCATATATACCACTTTTCTGACGGCATGAATTCTTTTGTGAAACATTGTCTCCCTCTTGTGGACCACCGAATTTTAAATGTGGTGTATTATATGTATTTAAAAAAGAGGAAAAATGGTGTCTGTGCTGATCTTGACTATGCTTGTCTTGTCCATCTACACCTGTGTGAGTATCGTAATGCTTTGGACCAATCAGGTGCGCTGCCTGCAGTAGATAGAATCTGAGCACGGAACCTTCACGTGCAGTCACAATGAGCCTTTGGCCATTGTCTCCGGAACTCTCACGTGTCACAATGGGCTCTTGGCCTATAACAGGCAGTGAAAAATGGCCGCCGTCTTCAGTCTGCTGCTGGTGCAGCAGCAGACCACATGGCAGGGGGGGGGTCTGTGCCCAGCTTCAGGAGAGTTGGGAAGACAACTGCTCGCCTGTCTGTTTTTTTGAATTTCCCACTCAGTTACTGCACACTTTAGAGCAAAAGGGGGATGGAGGGTGTGTTAAAATAGGTGGAGATATGCAGATTCAAAACGCGTTGTGCACAGCTTGAACACACACACATACACAGTAGAACTGTCATTGAGAAGGCCTCCAGAGCTTCTAGAAATGCCTTCCCCTTGGCAATTTTTGCTCTCTCTCCACAATGGGTGTCGATTTTAGGCCTTGGTGCGGCAGAAGTGGCAAACCATTTCTGGTTACCTCTCCTCTGCCTTTCGCATCCGTCGTCGTCGCCGCCGCCGCCGCTGCTCAAGATCAAGTGTAGTATCTGATACGTCCCCTATTTGGGGACCAGTTGGGGGCTTTGCTTTCACCTATGTATGTCAAACATTGTATTGCATTCAATATGCAATCAATCAATGTGTCTTTGCTGGTTGCAACAGGTGTGTTAAGATGTAGGCCTGTATTAGGCCTTTGTTACAGTGTTGCAAATATACTGTGCCATCTACAAAATTAGGCCCCGGCTGTCAGTACTGTTTAAATTGAAGTATCCAATGAGTAGCTCTGCCAGCCATATATACCACTTTTCTGACGGCATGAATTCTTTTGTGAAACATTGTCTCCCTCTTGTGGACCACCGAATTTTAAATGTGGTGTATTATATGTATTTAAAAAAAAGGAAAAATGGTGTCTGTGCTGATCTTGACTATGCTTGTCTTGTCCATCTACACCTGTGTGATTATTGTAATGCTTTGGACCAATCAGGTGCGCTGCCTGCAGTAGATAGAATCTGAGCACGGAACCTTCATGTGCAGTCACAATGAGCCTTTGGCCATTGTCTCCGGAACTCTCACGTGTCACAATGGGCTCTTGGCCTATAACAGGCAGTGAAAAATGGCCGCCGTCTTCAGTCTGCTGCTGGTGCAGCAGCAGACCACATGGCAGGGGGGGGGGGTCTGTGCCCAGCTTCAGGAGAGTAGGGAAGACAACTGCTCGCCTGTCTGTTTTTTTGAATTTCCCACTCAGTTACTGCACACTTTAGAGCAAAAGGGGGATGGAGGGTGTGTTAAAATAGGTGGAGATATGCAGATTCAAAACGCGTTGTGCACAGCTTGAACACACACACATACACAGTAGAACTGTCATTGAGAAGGCCTCCAGAGCTTCTAGAAATGCCTTCCCCTTGGCAATTTTTGCTCTCTCTCCACAATGGGTGTCGATTTTAGGCCTTGGTGCGGCAGAAGTGGCAAACCATTTCTGGTTACCTCTCCTCTGCCTTTCGCATTCGTCGTCGTCGCCGCCGCCGCCGCCGCTGCTCAAGATCAAGTGTAGTATCTGATACGTCCCCTATTTGGGGACCAGTTGGGGGCTTTGCTTTCACCTATGTATGTCAAACATTGTATTGCATTCAATATGCAATCAATCAATGTGTCTTTGCTGGTTGCAACAGGTGTGTTAAGATGTAGGCCTGTATTAGGCCTTTGTTACAGTGTTGCAAATATACTGTGCCATCTACAAAATTAGGCCCCGGCTGTCAGTACTGTTTAAATTGAAGTATCCAATGAGTAGCTCTGCCAGCCATATATACCACTTTTCTGACGGCATGAATTCTTTTGTGAAACATTGTCTCCCTCTTGTGGACCACCGAATTTTAAATGTGGTGTATTATATGTATTTAAAAAAGAGGAAAAATGGTGTCTGTGCTGATCTTGACTATGCTTGTCTTGTCCATCTACACCTGTGTGAGTATCGTAATGCTTTGGACCAATCAGGTGCGCTGCCTGCAGTAGATAGAATCTGAGCACGGAACCTTCACGTGCAGTCACAATGAGCCTTTGGCCATTGTCTCCGGAACTCTCACGTGTCACAATGGGCTCTTGGCCTATAACAGGCAGTGAAAAATGGCCGCCGTCTTCAGTCTGCTGCTGGTGCAGCAGCAGACCACATGGCAGGGGGGGGGTCTGTGCCCAGCTTCAGGAGAGTTGGGAAGACAACTGCTCGCCTGTCTGTTTTTTTGAATTTCCCACTCAGTTACTGCACACTTTAGAGCAAAAGGGGGATGGAGGGTGTGTTAAAATAGGTGGAGATATGCAGATTCAAAACGCGTTGTGCACAGCTTGAACACACACACATACACAGTAGAACTGTCATTGAGAAGGCCTCCAGAGCTTCTAGAAATGCCTTCCCCTTGGCAATTTTTGCTCTCTCTCCACAATGGGTGTCGGTTTTAGGCCTTGGTGCGGCAGAAGTGGCAAACCATTTCTGGTTACCTCTCCTCTGCCTTTCGCATCCGTCGTCGTCGCCGCCGCCGCTCAAGATCAAGTGTAGTATCTGATACGTCCCCTATTTGGGGACCAGTTGGGGGCTTTGCTTTCACCTATGTATGTCAAACATTGTATTGCATTCAATATGCAATCAATCAATGTGTCTTTGCTGGTTGCAACAGGTGTGTTAAGATGTAGGCCTGTATTAGGCCTTTGTTACAGTGTTGCAAATATACTGTGCCATCTACAAAATTAGGCCCCGGCTGTCAGTACTGTTTAAATTGAAGTATCCAATGAGTAGCTCTGCCAGCCATATATACCACTTTTCTGACGGCATGAATTCTTTTGTGAAACATTGTCTCCCTCTTGTGGACCACCGAATTTTAAATGTGGTGTATTATATGTATTTAAAAAAGAGGAAAAATGGTGTCTGTGCTGATCTTGACTATGCTTGTCTTGTCCATCTACACCTGTGTGAGTATCGTAATGCTTTGGACCAATCAGGTGCGCTGCCTGCAGTAGATAGAATCTGAGCACGGAACCTTCACGTGCAGTCACAATGAGCCTTTGGCCATTGTCTCCGGAACTCTCACGTGTCACAATGGGCTCTTGGCCTATAACAGGCAGTGAAAAATGGCCGCCGTCTTCAGTCTGCTGCTGGTGCAGCAGCAGACCACATGGCAGGGGGGGGGTCTGTGCCCAGCTTCAGGAGAGTTGGGAAGACAACTGCTCGCCTGTCTGTTTTTTTGAATTTCCCACTCAGTTACTGCACACTTTAGAGCAAAAGGGGGATGGAGGGTGTGTTAAAATAGGTGGAGATATGCAGATTCAAAACGCGTTGTACACAGCTTGAACACACACACATACACAGTAGAACTGTCATTGAGAAGGCCTCCAGAGCTTCTAGAAATGCCTTCCCCTTGGCAATTTTTGCTCTCTCTCCACAATGGGTGTCGATTTTAGGCCTTGGTGCGGCAGAAGTGGCAAACCATTTCTGGTTACCTCTCCTCTGCCTTTCGCATCCGTCGTCGTCGCCGCCGCCGCCGCTGCTCAAGATCAAGTGTAGTATCTGATACGTCCCCTATTTGGGGACCAGTTGGGGGCTTTGCTTTCACCTATGTATGTCAAACATTGTATTGCATTCAATATGCAATCAATCAATGTGTCTTTGCTGGTTGCAACAGGTGTGTTAAGATGTAGGCCTGTATTAGGCCTTTGTTACAGTGTTGCAAATATACTGTGCCATCTACAAAATTAGGCCCCGGCTGTCAGTACTGTTTAAATTGAAGTATCCAATGAGTAGCTCTGCCAGCCATATATACCACTTTTCTGACGGCATGAATTCTTTTGTGAAACATTGTCTCCCTCTTGTGGACCACCGAATTTTAAATGTGGTGTATTATATGTATTTAAAAAAGAGGAAAAATGGTGTCTGTGCTGATCTTGACTATGCTTGTCTTGTCCATCTACACCTGTGTGAGTATCGTAATGCTTTGGACCAATCAGGTGCGCTGCCTGCAGTAGATAGAATCTGAGCACGGAACCTTCACGTGCAGTCACAATGAGCCTTTGGCCATTGTCTCCGGAACTCTCACGTGTCACAATGGGCTCTTGGCCTATAACAGGCAGTGATAAATGGCCGCCGTCTTCAGTCTGCTGCTGGTGCAGCAGCAGACCACATGGCAGGGGGGTCTGTGCCCAGCTTCAGGAGAGTTGGGAAGACAACTGCTCGCCTGTCTGTTTTTTGAATTTCCCACTCAGTTACTGCACACTTTAGAGCAAAAGGGGGATGGAGGGTGTGTTAAAATAGGTGGAGATATGCAGATTCAAAACGCGTTGTGCACAGCTTGATCACACACACACATACACAGTAGAACTGTCATTGAGAAGGCCTCCAGAGCTTCTAGAAATGCCTTCCCCTTGGCAATTTTTGCTCTCTCTCCACAATGGGTGTCGGTTTTAGGCCTTGGTGCGGCAGAAGTGGCAAACCATTTCTGGTTACCTCTCCTCTGCCTTTCGCATCCGTCGTCGTCGCCGCCGCCGCCGCCGCTCAAGATCAAGTGTAGTATCTGATACGTCCCCTATTTGGGGACCAGTTGGGGGCTTTGCTTTCACCTATGTATGTCAAACATTGTATTGCATTCAATATGCAATCAATCAATGTGTCTTTACTGGTTGCAACAGGTGTGTTAAGATGTAGGCCTGTATTAGGCCTTTGTTACAGTGTTGCAAATATACTGTGCCATCTACAAAATTAGGCCCCGGCTGTCAGTACTGTTTAAATTGAAGTATCCAATGAGTAGCTCTGCCATATATACCACTTTTCTGACGGCATGAATTCTTTTGTGAAACATTGTCTCCCTCTTGTGGACCACCGAATTTTAAATGTGGTGTATTATATGTATTTAAAAAAAAGGAAAAATGGTGTCTGTGCTGATCTTGACTATGCTTGTCTTGTCCATCTACACCTGTGTGAGTATCGTAATGCTTTGGACCAATCAGGTGCGCTGCCTGCAGTAGATAGAATCTGAGCACGGAACCTTCACGTGCAGTCACAATGAGCCTTTGGCCATTGTCTCCGGAACTCTCACGTGTCACAATGGGCTCTTGGCCTATAACAGGCAGTGATAAATGGCCGCCGTCTTCAGTCTGCTGCTGGTGCAGCAGCAGACCACATGGCAGGGGGGTCTGTGCCCAGCTTCAGGAGAGTTGGGAAGACAACTGCTCGCCTGTCTGTTTTTTGAATTTCCCACTCAGTTACTGCACACTTTAGAGCAAAAGGGGGATGGAGGGTGTGTTAAAATAGGTGGAGATATGCAGATTCAAAACGCGTTGTGCACAGCTTGATCACACACACACATACACAGTAGAACTGTCATTGAGAAGGCCTCCAGAGCTTCTAGAAATGCCTTCCCCTTGGCAATTTTTGCTCTCTCTCCACAATGGGTGTCGGTTTTAGGCCTTGGTGCGGCAGAAGTGGCAAACCATTTCTGGTTACCTCTCCTCTGCCTTTCGCATCCGTCGTCGTCGCCGCCGCCGCCGCCGCTCAAGATCAAGTGTAGTATCTGATACGTCCCCTATTTGGGGACCAGTTGGGGGCTTTGCTTTCACCTATGTATGTCAAACATTGTATTGCATTCAATATGCAATCAATCAATGTGTCTTTACTGGTTGCAACAGGTGTGTTAAGATGTAGGCCTGTATTAGGCCTTTGTTACAGTGTTGCAAATATACTGTGCCATCTACAAAATTAGGCCCCGGCTGTCAGTACTGTTTAAATTGAAGTATCCAATGAGTAGCTCTGCCATATATACCACTTTTCTGACGGCATGAATTCTTTTGTGAAACATTGTCTCCCTCTTGTGGACCACCGAATTTTAAATGTGGTGTATTATATGTATTTAAAAAAAAGGAAAAATGGTGTCTGTGCTGACCTTGACTATGCTTGTCTTGTCCATCTACACCTGTGTGAGTATCGTAATGCTTTGGACCAATCAGGTGCGCTGCCTGCAGTAGATAGAATCTGAGCACGGAACCTTCACGTGCAGTCACAATGAGCCTTTGGCCATTGTCTCCGGAACTCTCACGTGTCACAATGGGCTCTTGGCCTATAACAGGCAGTGATAAATGGCCGCCGTCTTCAGTCTGCTGCTGGTGCAGCAGCAGACCACATGGCAGGGGGGTCTGTGCCCAGCTTCAGGAGAGTTGGGAAGACAACTGCTCGCCTGTCTGTTTTTTGAATTTCCCACTCAGTTACTGCACACTTTAGAGCAAAAGGGGGATGGAGGGTGTGTTAAAATAGGTGGAGATATGCAGATTCAAAACGCGTTGTGCACAGCTTGATCACACACACACATACACAGTAGAACTGTCATTGAGAAGGCCTCCAGAGCTTCTAGAAATGCCTTCCCCTTGGCAATTTTTGCTCTCTCTCCACAATGGGTGTCGATTTTAGGCCTTGGTGCGGCAGAAGTGGCAAACCATTTCTGGTTACCTCTCCTCTGCCTTTCGCATCCGTCGTCGTCGCCGCCGCCGCCGCCGCTGCTCAAGATCAAGTGTAGTATCTGATACGTCCCCTATTTGGGGACCAGTTGGGGGCTTTGCTTTCACCTATGTATGTCAAACATTGTATTGCATTCAATATGCAATCAATCAATGTGTCTTTGCTGGTTGCAACAGGTGTGTTAAGATGTAGGCCTGTATTAGGCCTTTGTTACAGTGTTGCAAATATACTGTGCCATCTACAAAATTAGGCCCCGGCTGTCAGTACTGTTTAAATTGAAGTATCCAATGAGTAGCTCTGCCAGCCATATATACCACTTTTCTGACGGCATGAATTCTTTTGTGAAACATTGTCTCCCTCTTGTGGACCACCGAATTTTAAATGTGGTGTATTATATGTATTTAAAAAAGAGGAAAAATGGTGTCTGTGCTGATCTTGACTATGCTTGTCTTGTCCATCTACACCTGTGTGAGTATCGTAATGCTTTGGACCAATCAGGTGCGCTGCCTGCAGTAGATAGAATCTGAGCACGGAACCTTCACGTGCAGTCACAATGAGCCTTTGGCCATTGTCTCCGGAACTCTCACGTGTCACAATGGGCTCTTGGCCTATAACAGGCAGTGAAAAATGGCCGCCGTCTTCAGTCTGCTGCTGGTGCAGCAGCAGACCACATGGCAGGGGGGGGGTCTGTGCCCAGCTTCAGGAGAGTTGGGAAGACAACTGCTCGCCTGTCTGTTTTTTTGAATTTCCCACTCAGTTACTGCACACTTTAGAGCAAAAGGGGGATGGAGGGTGTGTTAAAATAGGTGGAGATATGCAGATTCAAAACGCGTTGTGCACAGCTTGAACACACACACATACACAGTAGAACTGTCATTGAGAAGGCCTCCAGAGCTTCTAGAAATGCCTTCCCCTTGGCAATTTTTGCTCTCTCTCCACAATGGGTGTCGATTTTAGGCCTTGGTGCGGCAGAAGTGGCAAACCATTTCTGGTTACCTCTCCTCTGCCTTTCGCATCCGTCGTCGTCGCCGCCGCCGCCGCTGCTCAAGATCAAGTGTAGTATCTGATACGTCCCCTATTTGGGGACCAGTTGGGGGCTTTGCTTTCACCTATGTATGTCAAACATTGTATTGCATTCAATATGCAATCAATCAATGTGTCTTTGCTGGTTGCAACAGGTGTGTTAAGATGTAGGCCTGTATTAGGCCTTTGTTACAGTGTTGCAAATATACTGTGCCATCTACAAAATTAGGCCCCGGCTGTCAGTACTGTTTAAATTGAAGTATCCAATGAGTAGCTCTGCCAGCCATATATACCACTTTTCTGACGGCATGAATTCTTTTGTGAAACATTGTCTCCCTCTTGTGGACCACCGAATTTTAAATGTGGTGTATTATATGTATTTAAAAAAAAGGAAAAATGGTGTCTGTGCTGATCTTGACTATGCTTGTCTTGTCCATCTACACCTGTGTGATTATTGTAATGCTTTGGACCAATCAGGTGCGCTGCCTGCAGTAGATAGAATCTGAGCACGGAACCTTCATGTGCAGTCACAATGAGCCTTTGGCCATTGTCTCCGGAACTCTCACGTGTCACAATGGGCTCTTGGCCTATAACAGGCAGTGAAAAATGGCCGCCGTCTTCAGTCTGCTGCTGGTGCAGCAGCAGACCACATGGCAGGGGGGGGGGGTCTGTGCCCAGCTTCAGGAGAGTAGGGAAGACAACTGCTCGCCTGTCTGTTTTTTTGAATTTCCCACTCAGTTACTGCACACTTTAGAGCAAAAGGGGGATGGAGGGTGTGTTAAAATAGGTGGAGATATGCAGATTCAAAACGCGTTGTGCACAGCTTGAACACACACACATACACAGTAGAACTGTCATTGAGAAGGCCTCCAGAGCTTCTAGAAATGCCTTCCCCTTGGCAATTTTTGCTCTCTCTCCACAATGGGTGTCGATTTTAGGCCTTGGTGCGGCAGAAGTGGCAAACCATTTCTGGTTACCTCTCCTCTGCCTTTCGCATCCGTCGTCGTCGCCGCCGCCGCCGCCGCTGCTCAAGATCAAGTGTAGTATCTGATACGTCCCCTATTTGGGGACCAGTTGGGGGCTTTGCTTTCACCTATGTATGTCAAACATTGTATTGCATTCAATATGCAATCAATCAATGTGTCTTTGCTGGTTGCAACAGGTGTGTTAAGATGTAGGCCTGTATTAGGCCTTTGTTACAGTGTTGCAAATATACTGTGCCATCTACAAAATTAGGCCCCGGCTGTCAGTACTGTTTAAATTGAAGTATCCAATGAGTAGCTCTGCCAGCCATATATACCACTTTTCTGACGGCATGAATTCTTTTGTGAAACATTGTCTCCCTCTTGTGGACCACCGAATTTTAAATGTGGTGTATTATATGTATTTAAAAAAGAGGAAAAATGGTGTCTGTGCTGATCTTGACTATGCTTGTCTTGTCCATCTACACCTGTGTGAGTATCGTAATGCTTTGGACCAATCAGGTGCGCTGCCTGCAGTAGATAGAATCTGAGCACGGAACCTTCACGTGCAGTCACAATGAGCCTTTGGCCATTGTCTCCGGAACTCTCACGTGTCACAATGGGCTCTTGGCCTATAACAGGCAGTGAAAAATGGCCGCCGTCTTCAGTCTGCTGCTGGTGCAGCAGCAGACCACATGGCAGGGGGGGGGTCTGTGCCCAGCTTCAGGAGAGTTGGGAAGACAACTGCTCGCCTGTCTGTTTTTTTGAATTTCCCACTCAGTTACTGCACACTTTAGAGCAAAAGGGGGATGGAGGGTGTGTTAAAATAGGTGGAGATATGCAGATTCAAAACGCGTTGTGCACAGCTTGAACACACACACATACACAGTAGAACTGTCATTGAGAAGGCCTCCAGAGCTTCTAGAAATGCCTTCCCCTTGGCAATTTTTGCTCTCTCTCCACAATGGGTGTCGGTTTTAGGCCTTGGTGCGGCAGAAGTGGCAAACCATTTCTGGTTACCTCTCCTCTGCCTTTCGCATCCGTCGTCGTCGCCGCCGCCGCTCAAGATCAAGTGTAGTATCTGATACGTCCCCTATTTGGGGACCAGTTGGGGGCTTTGCTTTCACCTATGTATGTCAAACATTGTATTGCATTCAATATGCAATCAATCAATGTGTCTTTGCTGGTTGCAACAGGTGTGTTAAGATGTAGGCCTGTATTAGGCCTTTGTTACAGTGTTGCAAATATACTGTGCCATCTACAAAATTAGGCCCCGGCTGTCAGTACTGTTTAAATTGAAGTATCCAATGAGTAGCTCTGCCAGCCATATATACCACTTTTCTGACGGCATGAATTCTTTTGTGAAACATTGTCTCCCTCTTGTGGACCACCGAATTTTAAATGTGGTGTATTATATGTATTTAAAAAAGAGGAAAAATGGTGTCTGTGCTGATCTTGACTATGCTTGTCTTGTCCATCTACACCTGTGTGAGTATCGTAATGCTTTGGACCAATCAGGTGCGCTGCCTGCAGTAGATAGAATCTGAGCACGGAACCTTCACGTGCAGTCACAATGAGCCTTTGGCCATTGTCTCCGGAACTCTCACGTGTCACAATGGGCTCTTGGCCTATAACAGGCAGTGAAAAATGGCCGCCGTCTTCAGTCTGCTGCTGGTGCAGCAGCAGACCACATGGCAGGGGGGGGGTCTGTGCCCAGCTTCAGGAGAGTTGGGAAGACAACTGCTCGCCTGTCTGTTTTTTTGAATTTCCCACTCAGTTACTGCACACTTTAGAGCAAAAGGGGGATGGAGGGTGTGTTAAAATAGGTGGAGATATGCAGATTCAAAACGCGTTGTACACAGCTTGAACACACACACATACACAGTAGAACTGTCATTGAGAAGGCCTCCAGAGCTTCTAGAAATGCCTTCCCCTTGGCAATTTTTGCTCTCTCTCCACAATGGGTGTCGATTTTAGGCCTTGGTGCGGCAGAAGTGGCAAACCATTTCTGGTTACCTCTCCTCTGCCTTTCGCATCCGTCGTCGTCGCCGCCGCCGCCGCTGCTCAAGATCAAGTGTAGTATCTGATACGTCCCCTATTTGGGGACCAGTTGGGGGCTTTGCTTTCACCTATGTATGTCAAACATTGTATTGCATTCAATATGCAATCAATCAATGTGTCTTTGCTGGTTGCAACAGGTGTGTTAAGATGTAGGCCTGTATTAGGCCTTTGTTACAGTGTTGCAAATATACTGTGCCATCTACAAAATTAGGCCCCGGCTGTCAGTACTGTTTAAATTGAAGTATCCAATGAGTAGCTCTGCCAGCCATATATACCACTTTTCTGACGGCATGAATTCTTTTGTGAAACATTGTCTCCCTCTTGTGGACCACCGAATTTTAAATGTGGTGTATTATATGTATTTAAAAAAGAGGAAAAATGGTGTCTGTGCTGATCTTGACTATGCTTGTCTTGTCCATCTACACCTGTGTGAGTATCGTAATGCTTTGGACCAATCAGGTGCGCTGCCTGCAGTAGATAGAATCTGAGCACGGAACCTTCACGTGCAGTCACAATGAGCCTTTGGCCATTGTCTCCGGAACTCTCACGTGTCACAATGGGCTCTTGGCCTATAACAGGCAGTGATAAATGGCCGCCGTCTTCAGTCTGCTGCTGGTGCAGCAGCAGACCACATGGCAGGGGGGTCTGTGCCCAGCTTCAGGAGAGTTGGGAAGACAACTGCTCGCCTGTCTGTTTTTTGAATTTCCCACTCAGTTACTGCACACTTTAGAGCAAAAGGGGGATGGAGGGTGTGTTAAAATAGGTGGAGATATGCAGATTCAAAACGCGTTGTGCACAGCTTGATCACACACACACATACACAGTAGAACTGTCATTGAGAAGGCCTCCAGAGCTTCTAGAAATGCCTTCCCCTTGGCAATTTTTGCTCTCTCTCCACAATGGGTGTCGGTTTTAGGCCTTGGTGCGGCAGAAGTGGCAAACCATTTCTGGTTACCTCTCCTCTGCCTTTCGCATCCGTCGTCGTCGCCGCCGCCGCCGCCGCTCAAGATCAAGTGTAGTATCTGATACGTCCCCTATTTGGGGACCAGTTGGGGGCTTTGCTTTCACCTATGTATGTCAAACATTGTATTGCATTCAATATGCAATCAATCAATGTGTCTTTACTGGTTGCAACAGGTGTGTTAAGATGTAGGCCTGTATTAGGCCTTTGTTACAGTGTTGCAAATATACTGTGCCATCTACAAAATTAGGCCCCGGCTGTCAGTACTGTTTAAATTGAAGTATCCAATGAGTAGCTCTGCCATATATACCACTTTTCTGACGGCATGAATTCTTTTGTGAAACATTGTCTCCCTCTTGTGGACCACCGAATTTTAAATGTGGTGTATTATATGTATTTAAAAAAAAGGAAAAATGGTGTCTGTGCTGATCTTGACTATGCTTGTCTTGTCCATCTACACCTGTGTGAGTATCGTAATGCTTTGGACCAATCAGGTGCGCTGCCTGCAGTAGATAGAATCTGAGCACGGAACCTTCACGTGCAGTCACAATGAGCCTTTGGCCATTGTCTCCGGAACTCTCACGTGTCACAATGGGCTCTTGGCCTATAACAGGCAGTGATAAATGGCCGCCGTCTTCAGTCTGCTGCTGGTGCAGCAGCAGACCACATGGCAGGGGGGTCTGTGCCCAGCTTCAGGAGAGTTGGGAAGACAACTGCTCGCCTGTCTGTTTTTTGAATTTCCCACTCAGTTACTGCACACTTTAGAGCAAAAGGGGGATGGAGGGTGTGTTAAAATAGGTGGAGATATGCAGATTCAAAACGCGTTGTGCACAGCTTGATCACACACACACATACACAGTAGAACTGTCATTGAGAAGGCCTCCAGAGCTTCTAGAAATGCCTTCCCCTTGGCAATTTTTGCTCTCTCTCCACAATGGGTGTCGGTTTTAGGCCTTGGTGCGGCAGAAGTGGCAAACCATTTCTGGTTACCTCTCCTCTGCCTTTCGCATCCGTCGTCGTCGCCGCCGCCGCCGCCGCTCAAGATCAAGTGTAGTATCTGATACGTCCCCTATTTGGGGACCAGTTGGGGGCTTTGCTTTCACCTATGTATGTCAAACATTGTATTGCATTCAATATGCAATCAATCAATGTGTCTTTACTGGTTGCAACAGGTGTGTTAAGATGTAGGCCTGTATTAGGCCTTTGTTACAGTGTTGCAAATATACTGTGCCATCTACAAAATTAGGCCCCGGCTGTCAGTACTGTTTAAATTGAAGTATCCAATGAGTAGCTCTGCCATATATACCACTTTTCTGACGGCATGAATTCTTTTGTGAAACATTGTCTCCCTCTTGTGGACCACCGAATTTTAAATGTGGTGTATTATATGTATTTAAAAAAAAGGAAAAATGGTGTCTGTGCTGACCTTGACTATGCTTGTCTTGTCCATCTACACCTGTGTGAGTATCGTAATGCTTTGGACCAATCAGGTGCGCTGCCTGCAGTAGATAGAATCTGAGCACGGAACCTTCACGTGCAGTCACAATGAGCCTTTGGCCATTGTCTCCGGAACTCTCACGTGTCACAATGGGCTCTTGGCCTATAACAGGCAGTGATAAATGGCCGCCGTCTTCAGTCTGCTGCTGGTGCAGCAGCAGACCACATGGCAGGGGGGTCTGTGCCCAGCTTCAGGAGAGTTGGGAAGACAACTGCTCGCCTGTCTGTTTTTTGAATTTCCCACTCAGTTACTGCACACTTTAGAGCAAAAGGGGGATGGAGGGTGTGTTAAAATAGGTGGAGATATGCAGATTCAAAACGCGTTGTGCACAGCTTGATCACACACACACATACACAGTAGAACTGTCATTGAGAAGGCCTCCAGAGCTTCTAGAAATGCCTTCCCCTTGGCAATTTTTGCTCTCTCTCCACAATGGGTGTCGATTTTAGGCCTTGGTGCGGCAGAAGTGGCAAACCATTTCTGGTTACCTCTCCTCTGCCTTTCGCATCCGTCGTCGTCGCCGCCGCCGCCGCCGCTGCTCAAGATCAAGTGTAGTATCTGATACGTCCCCTATTTGGGGACCAGTTGGGGGCTTTGCTTTCACCTATGTATGTCAAACATTGTATTGCATTCAATATGCAATCAATCAATGTGTCTTTGCTGGTTGCAACAGGTGTGTTAAGATGTAGGCCTGTATTAGGCCTTTGTTACAGTGTTGCAAATATACTGTGCCATCTACAAAATTAGGCCCCGGCTGTCAGTACTGTTTAAATTGAAGTATCCAATGAGTAGCTCTGCCAGCCATATATACCACTTTTCTGACGGCATGAATTCTTTTGTGAAACATTGTCTCCCTCTTGTGGACCACCGAATTTTAAATGTGGTGTATTATATGTATTTAAAAAAGAGGAAAAATGGTGTCTGTGCTGATCTTGACTATGCTTGTCTTGTCCATCTACACCTGTGTGAGTATCGTAATGCTTTGGACCAATCAGGTGCGCTGCCTGCAGTAGATAGAATCTGAGCACGGAACCTTCACGTGCAGTCACAATGAGCCTTTGGCCATTGTCTCCGGAACTCTCACGTGTCACAATGGGCTCTTGGCCTATAACAGGCAGTGAAAAATGGCCGCCGTCTTCAGTCTGCTGCTGGTGCAGCAGCAGACCACATGGCAGGGGGGGGGTCTGTGCCCAGCTTCAGGAGAGTTGGGAAGACAACTGCTCGCCTGTCTGTTTTTTTGAATTTCCCACTCAGTTACTGCACACTTTAGAGCAAAAGGGGGATGGAGGGTGTGTTAAAATAGGTGGAGATATGCAGATTCAAAACGCGTTGTGCACAGCTTGAACACACACACATACACAGTAGAACTGTCATTGAGAAGGCCTCCAGAGCTTCTAGAAATGCCTTCCCCTTGGCAATTTTTGCTCTCTCTCCACAATGGGTGTCGATTTTAGGCCTTGGTGCGGCAGAAGTGGCAAACCATTTCTGGTTACCTCTCCTCTGCCTTTCGCATCCGTCGTCGTCGCCGCCGCCGCCGCTGCTCAAGATCAAGTGTAGTATCTGATACGTCCCCTATTTGGGGACCAGTTGGGGGCTTTGCTTTCACCTATGTATGTCAAACATTGTATTGCATTCAATATGCAATCAATCAATGTGTCTTTGCTGGTTGCAACAGGTGTGTTAAGATGTAGGCCTGTATTAGGCCTTTGTTACAGTGTTGCAAATATACTGTGCCATCTACAAAATTAGGCCCCGGCTGTCAGTACTGTTTAAATTGAAGTATCCAATGAGTAGCTCTGCCAGCCATATATACCACTTTTCTGACGGCATGAATTCTTTTGTGAAACATTGTCTCCCTCTTGTGGACCACCGAATTTTAAATGTGGTGTATTATATGTATTTAAAAAAAAGGAAAAATGGTGTCTGTGCTGATCTTGACTATGCTTGTCTTGTCCATCTACACCTGTGTGATTATTGTAATGCTTTGGACCAATCAGGTGCGCTGCCTGCAGTAGATAGAATCTGAGCACGGAACCTTCATGTGCAGTCACAATGAGCCTTTGGCCATTGTCTCCGGAACTCTCACGTGTCACAATGGGCTCTTGGCCTATAACAGGCAGTGAAAAATGGCCGCCGTCTTCAGTCTGCTGCTGGTGCAGCAGCAGACCACATGGCAGGGGGGGGGGGTCTGTGCCCAGCTTCAGGAGAGTAGGGAAGACAACTGCTCGCCTGTCTGTTTTTTTGAATTTCCCACTCAGTTACTGCACACTTTAGAGCAAAAGGGGGATGGAGGGTGTGTTAAAATAGGTGGAGATATGCAGATTCAAAACGCGTTGTGCACAGCTTGAACACACACACATACACAGTAGAACTGTCATTGAGAAGGCCTCCAGAGCTTCTAGAAATGCCTTCCCCTTGGCAATTTTTGCTCTCTCTCCACAATGGGTGTCGATTTTAGGCCTTGGTGCGGCAGAAGTGGCAAACCATTTCTGGTTACCTCTCCTCTGCCTTTCGCATCCGTCGTCGTCGCCGCCGCCGCCGCCGCTGCTCAAGATCAAGTGTAGTATCTGATACGTCCCCTATTTGGGGACCAGTTGGGGGCTTTGCTTTCACCTATGTATGTCAAACATTGTATTGCATTCAATATGCAATCAATCAATGTGTCTTTGCTGGTTGCAACAGGTGTGTTAAGATGTAGGCCTGTATTAGGCCTTTGTTACAGTGTTGCAAATATACTGTGCCATCTACAAAATTAGGCCCCGGCTGTCAGTACTGTTTAAATTGAAGTATCCAATGAGTAGCTCTGCCAGCCATATATACCACTTTTCTGACGGCATGAATTCTTTTGTGAAACATTGTCTCCCTCTTGTGGACCACCGAATTTTAAATGTGGTGTATTATATGTATTTAAAAAAGAGGAAAAATGGTGTCTGTGCTGATCTTGACTATGCTTGTCTTGTCCATCTACACCTGTGTGAGTATCGTAATGCTTTGGACCAATCAGGTGCGCTGCCTGCAGTAGATAGAATCTGAGCACGGAACCTTCACGTGCAGTCACAATGAGCCTTTGGCCATTGTCTCCGGAACTCTCACGTGTCACAATGGGCTCTTGGCCTATAACAGGCAGTGAAAAATGGCCGCCGTCTTCAGTCTGCTGCTGGTGCAGCAGCAGACCACATGGCAGGGGGGGGGTCTGTGCCCAGCTTCAGGAGAGTTGGGAAGACAACTGCTCGCCTGTCTGTTTTTTTGAATTTCCCACTCAGTTACTGCACACTTTAGAGCAAAAGGGGGATGGAGGGTGTGTTAAAATAGGTGGAGATATGCAGATTCAAAACGCGTTGTGCACAGCTTGAACACACACACATACACAGTAGAACTGTCATTGAGAAGGCCTCCAGAGCTTCTAGAAATGCCTTCCCCTTGGCAATTTTTGCTCTCTCTCCACAATGGGTGTCGGTTTTAGGCCTTGGTGCGGCAGAAGTGGCAAACCATTTCTGGTTACCTCTCCTCTGCCTTTCGCATCCGTCGTCGTCGCCGCCGCCGCTCAAGATCAAGTGTAGTATCTGATACGTCCCCTATTTGGGGACCAGTTGGGGGCTTTGCTTTCACCTATGTATGTCAAACATTGTATTGCATTCAATATGCAATCAATCAATGTGTCTTTGCTGGTTGCAACAGGTGTGTTAAGATGTAGGCCTGTATTAGGCCTTTGTTACAGTGTTGCAAATATACTGTGCCATCTACAAAATTAGGCCCCGGCTGTCAGTACTGTTTAAATTGAAGTATCCAATGAGTAGCTCTGCCAGCCATATATACCACTTTTCTGACGGCATGAATTCTTTTGTGAAACATTGTCTCCCTCTTGTGGACCACCGAATTTTAAATGTGGTGTATTATATGTATTTAAAAAAGAGGAAAAATGGTGTCTGTGCTGATCTTGACTATGCTTGTCTTGTCCATCTACACCTGTGTGAGTATCGTAATGCTTTGGACCAATCAGGTGCGCTGCCTGCAGTAGATAGAATCTGAGCACGGAACCTTCACGTGCAGTCACAATGAGCCTTTGGCCATTGTCTCCGGAACTCTCACGTGTCACAATGGGCTCTTGGCCTATAACAGGCAGTGAAAAATGGCCGCCGTCTTCAGTCTGCTGCTGGTGCAGCAGCAGACCACATGGCAGGGGGGGGGTCTGTGCCCAGCTTCAGGAGAGTTGGGAAGACAACTGCTCGCCTGTCTGTTTTTTTGAATTTCCCACTCAGTTACTGCACACTTTAGAGCAAAAGGGGGATGGAGGGTGTGTTAAAATAGGTGGAGATATGCAGATTCAAAACGCGTTGTGCACAGCTTGAACACACACACATACACAGTAGAACTGTCATTGAGAAGGCCTCCAGAGCTTCTAGAAATGCCTTCCCCTTGGCAATTTTTGCTCTCTCTCCACAATGGGTGTCGGTTTTAGGCCTTGGTGCGGCAGAAGTGGCAAACCATTTCTGGTTACCTCTCCTCTGCCTTTCGCATCCGTCGTCGTCGCCGCCGCCGCTCAAGATCAAGTGTAGTATCTGATACGTCCCCTATTTGGGGACCAGTTGGGGGCTTTGCTTTCACCTATGTATGTCAAACATTGTATTGCATTCAATATGCAATCAATCAATGTGTCTTTGCTGGTTGCAACAGGTGTGTTAAGATGTAGGCCTGTATTAGGCCTTTGTTACAGTGTTGCAAATATACTGTGCCATCTACAAAATTAGGCCCCGGCTGTCAGTACTGTTTAAATTGAAGTATCCAATGAGTAGCTCTGCCAGCCATATATACCACTTTTCTGACGGCATGAATTCTTTTGTGAAACATTGTCTCCCTCTTGTGGACCACCGAATTTTAAATGTGGTGTATTATATGTATTTAAAAAAGAGGAAAAATGGTGTCTGTGCTGATCTTGACTATGCTTGTCTTGTCCATCTACACCTGTGTGAGTATCGTAATGCTTTGGACCAATCAGGTGCGCTGCCTGCAGTAGATAGAATCTGAGCACGGAACCTTCACGTGCAGTCACAATGAGCCTTTGGCCATTGTCTCCGGAACTCTCACGTGTCACAATGGGCTCTTGGCCTATAACAGGCAGTGAAAAATGGCCGCCGTCTTCAGTCTGCTGCTGGTGCAGCAGCAGACCACATGGCAGGGGGGGGGTCTGTGCCCAGCTTCAGGAGAGTTGGGAAGACAACTGCTCGCCTGTCTGTTTTTTTGAATTTCCCACTCAGTTACTGCACACTTTAGAGCAAAAGGGGGATGGAGGGTGTGTTAAAATAGGTGGAGATATGCAGATTCAAAACGCGTTGTGCACAGCTTGAACACACACACATACACAGTAGAACTGTCATTGAGAAGGCCTCCAGAGCTTCTAGAAATGCCTTCCCCTTGGCAATTTTTGCTCTCTCTCCACAATGGGTGTCGATTTTAGGCCTTGGTGCGGCAGAAGTGGCAAACCATTTCTGGTTACCTCTCCTCTGCCTTTCGCATCCGTCGTCGTCGCCGCCGCCGCCGCTGCTCAAGATCAAGTGTAGTATCTGATACGTCCCCTATTTGGGGACCAGTTGGGGGCTTTGCTTTCACCTATGTATGTCAAACATTGTATTGCATTCAATATGCAATCAATCAATGTGTCTTTGCTGGTTGCAACAGGTGTGTTAAGATGTAGGCCTGTATTAGGCCTTTGTTACAGTGTTGCAAATATACTGTGCCATCTACAAAATTAGGCCCCGGCTGTCAGTACTGTTTAAATTGAAGTATCCAATGAGTAGCTCTGCCAGCCATATATACCACTTTTCTGACGGCATGAATTCTTTTGTGAAACATTGTCTCCCTCTTGTGGACCACCGAATTTTAAATGTGGTGTATTATATGTATTTAAAAAAGAGGAAAAATGGTGTCTGTGCTGATCTTGACTATGCTTGTCTTGTCCATCTACACCTGTGTGAGTATCGTAATGCTTTGGACCAATCAGGTGCGCTGCCTGCAGTAGATAGAATCTGAGCACGGAACCTTCACGTGCAGTCACAATGAGCCTTTGGCCATTGTCTCCGGAACTCTCACGTGTCACAATGGGCTCTTGGCCTATAACAGGCAGTGAAAAATGGCCGCCGTCTTCAGTCTGCTGCTGGTGCAGCAGCAGACCACATGGCAGGGGGGGGGTCTGTGCCCAGCTTCAGGAGAGTTGGGAAGACAACTGCTCGCCTGTCTGTTTTTTTGAATTTCCCACTCAGTTACTGCACACTTTAGAGCAAAAGGGGGATGGAGGGTGTGTTAAAATAGGTGGAGATATGCAGATTCAAAACGCGTTGTGCACAGCTTGAACACACACACATACACAGTAGAACTGTCATTGAGAAGGCCTCCAGAGCTTCTAGAAATGCCTTCCCCTTGGCAATTTTTGCTCTCTCTCCACAATGGGTGTCGGTTTTAGGCCTTGGTGCGGCAGAAGTGGCAAACCATTTCTGGTTACCTCTCCTCTGCCTTTCGCATCCGTCGTCGTCGCCGCCGCCGCCGCCGCTGCTCAAGATCAAGTGTAGTATCTGATACGTCCCCTATTTGGGGACCAGTTGGGGGCTTTGCTTTCACCTATGTATGTCAAACATTGTATTGCATTCAATATGCAATCAATCAATGTGTCTTTGCTGGTTGCAACAGGTGTGTTAAGATGTAGGCCTGTATTAGGCCTTTGTTACAGTGTTGCAAATATACTGTGCCATCTACAAAATTAGGCCCCGGCTGTCAGTACTGTTTAAATTGAAGTATCCAATGAGTAGCTCTGCCAGCCATATATACCACTTTTCTGACGGCATGAATTCTTTTGTGAAACATTGTCTCCCTCTTGTGGACCACCGAATTTTAAATGTGGTGTATTATATGTATTTAAAAAAGAGGAAAAATGGTGTCTGTGCTGATCTTGACTATGCTTGTCTTGTCCATCTACACCTGTGTGAGTATCGTAATGCTTTGGACCAATCAGGTGCGCTGCCTGCAGTAGATAGAATCTGAGCACGGAACCTTCACGTGCAGTCACAATGAGCCTTTGGCCATTGTCTCCGGAACTCTCACGTGTCACAATGGGCTCTTGGCCTATAACAGGCAGTGAAAAATGGCCGCCGTCTTCAGTCTGCTGCTGGTGCAGCAGCAGACCACATGGCAGGGGGGGGGTCTGTGCCCAGCTTCAGGAGAGTTGGGAAGACAACTGCTCGCCTGTCTGTTTTTTTGAATTTCCCACTCAGTTACTGCACACTTTAGAGCAAAAGGGGGATGGAGGGTGTGTTAAAATAGGTGGAGATATGCAGATTCAAAACGCGTTGTGCACAGCTTGAACACACACACATACACAGTAGAACTGTCATTGAGAAGGCCTCCAGAGCTTCTAGAAATGCCTTCCCCTTGGCAATTTTTGCTCTCTCTCCACAATGGGTGTCGGTTTTAGGCCTTGGTGCGGCAGAAGTGGCAAACCATTTCTGGTTACCTCTCCTCTGCCTTTCGCATCCGTCGTCGTCGCCGCCGCCGCTCAAGATCAAGTGTAGTATCTGATACGTCCCCTATTTGGGGACCAGTTGGGGGCTTTGCTTTCACCTATGTATGTCAAACATTGTATTGCATTCAATATGCAATCAATCAATGTGTCTTTGCTGGTTGCAACAGGTGTGTTAAGATGTAGGCCTGTATTAGGCCTTTGTTACAGTGTTGCAAATATACTGTGCCATCTACAAAATTAGGCCCCGGCTGTCAGTACTGTTTAAATTGAAGTATCCAATGAGTAGCTCTGCCAGCCATATATACCACTTTTCTGACGGCATGAATTCTTTTGTGAAACATTGTCTCCCTCTTGTGGACCACCGAATTTTAAATGTGGTGTATTATATGTATTTAAAAAAGAGGAAAAATGGTGTCTGTGCTGATCTTGACTATGCTTGTCTTGTCCATCTACACCTGTGTGAGTATCGTAATGCTTTGGACCAATCAGGTGCGCTGCCTGCAGTAGATAGAATCTGAGCACGGAACCTTCACGTGCAGTCACAATGAGCCTTTGGCCATTGTCTCCGGAACTCTCACGTGTCACAATGGGCTCTTGGCCTATAACAGGCAGTGAAAAATGGCCGCCGTCTTCAGTCTGCTGCTGGTGCAGCAGCAGACCACATGGCAGGGGGGGGGTCTGTGCCCAGCTTCAGGAGAGTTGGGAAGACAACTGCTCGCCTGTCTGTTTTTTTGAATTTCCCACTCAGTTACTGCACACTTTAGAGCAAAAGGGGGATGGAGGGTGTGTTAAAATAGGTGGAGATATGCAGATTCAAAACGCGTTGTGCACAGCTTGAACACACACACATACACAGTAGAACTGTCATTGAGAAGGCCTCCAGAGCTTCTAGAAATGCCTTCCCCTTGGCAATTTTTGCTCTCTCTCCACAATGGGTGTCGGTTTTAGGCCTTGGTGCGGCAGAAGTGGCAAACCATTTCTGGTTACCTCTCCTCTGCCTTTCGCATCCGTCGTCGTCGCCGCCGCCGCTCAAGATCAAGTGTAGTATCTGATACGTCCCCTATTTGGGGACCAGTTGGGGGCTTTGCTTTCACCTATGTATGTCAAACATTGTATTGCATTCAATATGCAATCAATCAATGTGTCTTTGCTGGTTGCAACAGGTGTGTTAAGATGTAGGCCTGTATTAGGCCTTTGTTACAGTGTTGCAAATATACTGTGCCATCTACAAAATTAGGCCCCGGCTGTCAGTACTGTTTAAATTGAAGTATCCAATGAGTAGCTCTGCCAGCCATATATACCACTTTTCTGACGGCATGAATTCTTTTGTGAAACATTGTCTCCCTCTTGTGGACCACCGAATTTTAAATGTGGTGTATTATATGTATTTAAAAAAGAGGAAAAATGGTGTCTGTGCTGATCTTGACTATGCTTGTCTTGTCCATCTACACCTGTGTGAGTATCGTAATGCTTTGGACCAATCAGGTGCGCTGCCTGCAGTAGATAGAATCTGAGCACGGAACCTTCACGTGCAGTCACAATGAGCCTTTGGCCATTGTCTCCGGAACTCTCACGTGTCACAATGGGCTCTTGGCCTATAACAGGCAGTGAAAAATGGCCGCCGTCTTCAGTCTGCTGCTGGTGCAGCAGCAGACCACATGGCAGGGGGGGGGTCTGTGCCCAGCTTCAGGAGAGTTGGGAAGACAACTGCTCGCCTGTCTGTTTTTTTGAATTTCCCACTCAGTTACTGCACACTTTAGAGCAAAAGGGGGATGGAGGGTGTGTTAAAATAGGTGGAGATATGCAGATTCAAAACGCGTTGTGCACAGCTTGAACACACACACATACACAGTAGAACTGTCATTGAGAAGGCCTCCAGAGCTTCTAGAAATGCCTTCCCCTTGGCAATTTTTGCTCTCTCTCCACAATGGGTGTCGATTTTAGGCCTTGGTGCGGCAGAAGTGGCAAACCATTTCTGGTTACCTCTCCTCTGCCTTTCGCATCCGTCGTCGTCGCCGCCGCCGCCGCTGCTCAAGATCAAGTGTAGTATCTGATACGTCCCCTATTTGGGGACCAGTTGGGGGCTTTGCTTTCACCTATGTATGTCAAACATTGTATTGCATTCAATATGCAATCAATCAATGTGTCTTTGCTGGTTGCAACAGGTGTGTTAAGATGTAGGCCTGTATTAGGCCTTTGTTACAGTGTTGCAAATATACTGTGCCATCTACAAAATTAGGCCCCGGCTGTCAGTACTGTTTAAATTGAAGTATCCAATGAGTAGCTCTGCCAGCCATATATACCACTTTTCTGACGGCATGAATTCTTTTGTGAAACATTGTCTCCCTCTTGTGGACCACCGAATTTTAAATGTGGTGTATTATATGTATTTAAAAAAGAGGAAAAATGGTGTCTGTGCTGATCTTGACTATGCTTGTCTTGTCCATCTACACCTGTGTGAGTATCGTAATGCTTTGGACCAATCAGGTGCGCTGCCTGCAGTAGATAGAATCTGAGCACGGAACCTTCACGTGCAGTCACAATGAGCCTTTGGCCATTGTCTCCGGAACTCTCACGTGTCACAATGGGCTCTTGGCCTATAACAGGCAGTGAAAAATGGCCGCCGTCTTCAGTCTGCTGCTGGTGCAGCAGCAGACCACATGGCAGGGGGGGGGTCTGTGCCCAGCTTCAGGAGAGTTGGGAAGACAACTGCTCGCCTGTCTGTTTTTTTGAATTTCCCACTCAGTTACTGCACACTTTAGAGCAAAAGGGGGATGGAGGGTGTGTTAAAATAGGTGGAGATATGCAGATTCAAAACGCGTTGTGCACAGCTTGAACACACACACATACACAGTAGAACTGTCATTGAGAAGGCCTCCAGAGCTTCTAGAAATGCCTTCCCCTTGGCAATTTTTGCTCTCTCTCCACAATGGGTGTCGATTTTAGGCCTTGGTGCGGCAGAAGTGGCAAACCATTTCTGGTTACCTCTCCTCTGCCTTTCGCATCCGTCGTCGTCGCCGCCGCCGCCGCTGCTCAAGATCAAGTGTAGTATCTGATACGTCCCCTATTTGGGGACCAGTTGGGGGCTTTGCTTTCACCTATGTATGTCAAACATTGTATTGCATTCAATATGCAATCAATCAATGTGTCTTTGCTGGTTGCAACAGGTGTGTTAAGATGTAGGCCTGTATTAGGCCTTTGTTACAGTGTTGCAAATATACTGTGCCATCTACAAAATTAGGCCCCGGCTGTCAGTACTGTTTAAATTGAAGTATCCAATGAGTAGCTCTGCCAGCCATATATACCACTTTTCTGACGGCATGAATTCTTTTGTGAAACATTGTCTCCCTCTTGTGGACCACCGAATTTTAAATGTGGTGTATTATATGTATTTAAAAAAGAGGAAAAATGGTGTCTGTGCTGATCTTGACTATGCTTGTCTTGTCCATCTACACCTGTGTGAGTATCGTAATGCTTTGGACCAATCAGGTGCGCTGCCTGCAGTAGATAGAATCTGAGCACGGAACCTTCACGTGCAGTCACAATGAGCCTTTGGCCATTGTCTCCGGAACTCTCACGTGTCACAATGGGCTCTTGGCCTATAACAGGCAGTGAAAAATGGCCGCCGTCTTCAGTCTGCTGCTGGTGCAGCAGCAGACCACATGGCAGGGGGGGGGTCTGTGCCCAGCTTCAGGAGAGTTGGGAAGACAACTGCTCGCCTGTCTGTTTTTTTGAATTTCCCACTCAGTTACTGCACACTTTAGAGCAAAAGGGGGATGGAGGGTGTGTTAAAATAGGTGGAGATATGCAGATTCAAAACGCGTTGTGCACAGCTTGAACACACACACATACACAGTAGAACTGTCATTGAGAAGGCCTCCAGAGCTTCTAGAAATGCCTTCCCCTTGGCAATTTTTGCTCTCTCTCCACAATGGGTGTCGGTTTTAGGCCTTGGTGCGGCAGAAGTGGCAAACCATTTCTGGTTACCTCTCCTCTGCCTTTCGCATCCGTCGTCGTCGCCGCCGCCGCCGCCGCTGCTCAAGATCAAGTGTAGTATCTGATACGTCCCCTATTTGGGGACCAGTTGGGGGCTTTGCTTTCACCTATGTATGTCAAACATTGTATTGCATTCAATATGCAATCAATCAATGTGTCTTTGCTGGTTGCAACAGGTGTGTTAAGATGTAGGCCTGTATTAGGCCTTTGTTACAGTGTTGCAAATATACTGTGCCATCTACAAAATTAGGCCCCGGCTGTCAGTACTGTTTAAATTGAAGTATCCAATGAGTAGCTCTGCCAGCCATATATACCACTTTTCTGACGGCATGAATTCTTTTGTGAAACATTGTCTCCCTCTTGTGGACCACCGAATTTTAAATGTGGTGTATTATATGTATTTAAAAAAGAGGAAAAATGGTGTCTGTGCTGATCTTGACTATGCTTGTCTTGTCCATCTACACCTGTGTGAGTATCGTAATGCTTTGGACCAATCAGGTGCGCTGCCTGCAGTAGATAGAATCTGAGCACGGAACCTTCACGTGCAGTCACAATGAGCCTTTGGCCATTGTCTCCGGAACTCTCACGTGTCACAATGGGCTCTTGGCCTATAACAGGCAGTGAAAAATGGCCGCCGTCTTCAGTCTGCTGCTGGTGCAGCAGCAGACCACATGGCAGGGGGGGGGTCTGTGCCCAGCTTCAGGAGAGTTGGGAAGACAACTGCTCGCCTGTCTGTTTTTTTGAATTTCCCACTCAGTTACTGCACACTTTAGAGCAAAAGGGGGATGGAGGGTGTGTTAAAATAGGTGGAGATATGCAGATTCAAAACGCGTTGTGCACAGCTTGAACACACACACATACACAGTAGAACTGTCATTGAGAAGGCCTCCAGAGCTTCTAGAAATGCCTTCCCCTTGGCAATTTTTGCTCTCTCTCCACAATGGGTGTCGATTTTAGGCCTTGGTGCGGCAGAAGTGGCAAACCATTTCTGGTTACCTCTCCTCTGCCTTTCGCATCCGTCGTCGTCGCCGCCGCCGCCGCTGCTCAAGATCAAGTGTAGTATCTGATACGTCCCCTATTTGGGGACCAGTTGGGGGCTTTGCTTTCACCTATGTATGTCAAACATTGTATTGCATTCAATATGCAATCAATCAATGTGTCTTTGCTGGTTGCAACAGGTGTGTTAAGATGTAGGCCTGTATTAGGCCTTTGTTACAGTGTTGCAAATATACTGTGCCATCTACAAAATTAGGCCCCGGCTGTCAGTACTGTTTAAATTGAAGTATCCAATGAGTAGCTCTGCCAGCCATATATACCACTTTTCTGACGGCATGAATTCTTTTGTGAAACATTGTCTCCCTCTTGTGGACCACCGAATTTTAAATGTGGTGTATTATATGTATTTAAAAAAGAGGAAAAATGGTGTCTGTGCTGATCTTGACTATGCTTGTCTTGTCCATCTACACCTGTGTGAGTATCGTAATGCTTTGGACCAATCAGGTGCGCTGCCTGCAGTAGATAGAATCTGAGCACGGAACCTTCACGTGCAGTCACAATGAGCCTTTGGCCATTGTCTCCGGAACTCTCACGTGTCACAATGGGCTCTTGGCCTATAACAGGCAGTGAAAAATGGCCGCCGTCTTCAGTCTGCTGCTGGTGCAGCAGCAGACCACATGGCAGGGGGGGGGTCTGTGCCCAGCTTCAGGAGAGTTGGGAAGACAACTGCTCGCCTGTCTGTTTTTTTGAATTTCCCACTCAGTTACTGCACACTTTAGAGCAAAAGGGGGATGGAGGGTGTGTTAAAATAGGTGGAGATATGCAGATTCAAAACGCGTTGTGCACAGCTTGAACACACACACATACACAGTAGAACTGTCATTGAGAAGGCCTCCAGAGCTTCTAGAAATGCCTTCCCCTTGGCAATTTTTGCTCTCTCTCCACAATGGGTGTCGGTTTTAGGCCTTGGTGCGGCAGAAGTGGCAAACCATTTCTGGTTACCTCTCCTCTGCCTTTCGCATCCGTCGTCGTCGCCGCCGCCGCTGCTCAAGATCAAGTGTAGTATCTGATACGTCCCCTATTTGGGGACCAGTTGGGGGCTTTGCTTTCACCTATGTATGTCAAACATTGTATTGCATTCAATATGCAATCAATCAATGTGTCTTTGCTGGTTGCAACAGGTGTGTTAAGATGTAGGCCTGTATTAGGCCTTTGTTACAGTGTTGCAAATATACTGTGCCATCTACAAAATTAGGCCCCGGCTGTCAGTACTGTTTAAATTGAAGTATCCAATGAGTAGCTCTGCCAGCCATATATACCACTTTTCTGACGGCATGAATTCTTTTGTGAAACATTGTCTCCCTCTTGTGGACCACCGAATTTTAAATGTGGTGTATTATATGTATTTAAAAAAGAGGAAAAATGGTGTCTGTGCTGATCTTGACTATGCTTGTCTTGTCCATCTACACCTGTGTGAGTATCGTAATGCTTTGGACCAATCAGGTGCGCTGCCTGCAGTAGATAGAATCTGAGCACGGAACCTTCACGTGCAGTCACAATGAGCCTTTGGCCATTGTCTCCGGAACTCTCACGTGTCACAATGGGCTCTTGGCCTATAACAGGCAGTGAAAAATGGCCGCCGTCTTCAGTCTGCTGCTGGTGCAGCAGCAGACCACATGGCATGGGGGGGGTCTGTGCCCAGCTTCAGGAGAGTTGGGAAGACAACTGCTCGCCTGTCTGTTTTTTTGAATTTCCCACTCAGTTACTGCACACTTTAGAGCAAAAGGGGGATGGAGGGTGTGTTAAAATAGGTGGAGATATGCAGATTCAAAACGCGTTGTGCACAGCTTGAACACACACACATACACAGTAGAACTGTCATTGAGAAGGCCTCCAGAGCTTCTAGAAATGCCTTCCCCTTGGCAATTTTTGCTCTCTCTCCACAATGGGTGTCGATTTTAGGCCTTGGTGCGGCAGAAGTGGCAAACCATTTCTGGTTACCTCTCCTCTGCCTTTCGCATCCGTCGTCGTCGCCGCCGCCGCCGCTGCTCAAGATCAAGTGTAGTATCTGATACGTCCCCTATTTGGGGACCAGTTGGGGGCTTTGCTTTCACCTATGTATGTCAAACATTGTATTGCATTCAATATGCAATCAATCAATGTGTCTTTGCTGGTTGCAACAGGTGTGTTAAGATGTAGGCCTGTATTAGGCCTTTGTTACAGTGTTGCAAATATACTGTGCCATCTACAAAATTAGGCCCCGGCTGTCAGTACTGTTTAAATTGAAGTATCCAATGAGTAGCTCTGCCAGCCATATATACCACTTTTCTGACGGCATGAATTCTTTTGTGAAACATTGTCTCCCTCTTGTGGACCACCGAATTTTAAATGTGGTGTATTATATGTATTTAAAAAAGAGGAAAAATGGTGTCTGTGCTGATCTTGACTATGCTTGTCTTGTCCATCTACACCTGTGTGAGTATCGTAATGCTTTGGACCAATCAGGTGCGCTGCCTGCAGTAGATAGAATCTGAGCACGGAACCTTCACGTGCAGTCACAATGAGCCTTTGGCCATTGTCTCCGGAACTCTCACGTGTCACAATGGGCTCTTGGCCTATAACAGGCAGTGAAAAATGGCCGCCGTCTTCAGTCTGCTGCTGGTGCAGCAGCAGACCACATGGCAGGGGGGGGGTCTGTGCCCAGCTTCAGGAGAGTTGGGAAGACAACTGCTCGCCTGTCTGTTTTTTTGAATTTCCCACTCAGTTACTGCACACTTTAGAGCAAAAGGGGGATGGAGGGTGTGTTAAAATAGGTGGAGATATGCAGATTCAAAACGCGTTGTGCACAGCTTGAACACACACACATACACAGTAGAACTGTCATTGAGAAGGCCTCCAGAGCTTCTAGAAATGCCTTCCCCTTGGCAATTTTTGCTCTCTCTCCACAATGGGTGTCGGTTTTAGGCCTTGGTGCGGCAGAAGTGGCAAACCATTTCTGGTTACCTCTCCTCTGCCTTTCGCATCCGTCGTCGTCGCCGCCGCCGCCGCCGCTGCTCAAGATCAAGTGTAGTATCTGATACGTCCCCTATTTGGGGACCAGTTGGGGGCTTTGCTTTCACCTATGTATGTCAAACATTGTATTGCATTCAATATGCAATCAATCAATGTGTCTTTGCTGGTTGCAACAGGTGTGTTAAGATGTAGGCCTGTATTAGGCCTTTGTTACAGTGTTGCAAATATACTGTGCCATCTACAAAATTAGGCCCCGGCTGTCAGTACTGTTTAAATTGAAGTATCCAATGAGTAGCTCTGCCAGCCATATATACCACTTTTCTGACGGCATGAATTCTTTTGTGAAACATTGTCTCCCTCTTGTGGACCACCGAATTTTAAATGTGGTGTATTATATGTATTTAAAAAAAAGGAAAAATGGTGTCTGTGCTGATCTTGACTATGCTTGTCTTGTCCATCTACACCTGTGTGATTATTGTAATGCTTTGAACCAATCAGGTGCGCTGCCTGCAGTAGATAGAATCTGAGCACGGAACCTTCATGTGCAGTCACAATGAGCCTTTGGCCATTGTCTCCGGAACTCTCACGTGTCACAATGGGCTCTTGGCCTATAACAGGCAGTGAAAAATGGCCGCCGTCTTCAGTCTGCTGCTGGTGCAGCAGCAGACCACATGGCAGGGGGGGGGGTCTGTGCCCAGCTTCAGGAGAGTTGGGAAGACAACTGCTCGCCTGTCTGTTTTTTTGAATTTCCCACTCAGTTACTGCACACTTTAGAGCAAAAGGGGGATGGAGGGTTTGTTAAAATAGGTGGAGATATGCAGATTCAAAACGCGTTGTGCACAGCTTGAACACACACACATACACAGTAGAACTGTCATTGAGAAGGCCTCCAGAGCTTCTAGAAATGCCTTCCCCTTGGCAATTTTTGCTCTCTCTCCACAATGGGTGTCGGTTTTAGGCCTTGGTGCGGCAGAAGTGGCAAACCATTTCTGGTTACCTCTCCTCTGCCTTTCGCATCCGTCGTCGTCGCCGCCGCCGCTCAAGATCAAGTGTAGTATCTGATACGTCCCCTATTTGGGGACCAGTTGGGGGCTTTGCTTTCACCTATGTATGTCAAACATTGTATTGCATTCAACATGCAATCAATCAATGTGTCTTTGCTGGTTGCAACAGGTGTGTTAAGATGTAGGCCTGTATTAGGCCTTTGTTACAGTGTTGCAAATATACTGTGCCATCTACAAAATTAGGCCCCGGCTGTCAGTACTGTTTAAATTGAAGTATCCAATGAGTAGCTCTGCCAGCCATATATACCACTTTTCTGACGGCATGAATTCTTTTGTGAAACATTGTCTCCCTCTTGTGGACCACCGAATTTTAAATGTGGTGTATTATATGTATTTAAAAAAAAAGGAAAAATGGTGTCTGTGCTGATCTTGACTATGCTTGTCTTGTCCATCTACACCTGTGTGATTATTGTAATGCTTTGGACCAATCAGGTGCGCTGCCTGCAGTAGATAGAATCTGAGCACGGAACCTTCACGTGCAGTCACAATGAGCCTTTGGCCATTGTCTCCGGAACTCTCACGTGTCACAATGGGCTCTTGGCCTATAACAGGCAGTGAAAAATGGCCGCCGTCTTCAGTCTGCTGCTGGTGCAGCAGCAGACCACATGGCAGGGGGGGGGTCTGTGCCCAGCTTCAGGAGAGTTGGGAAGACAACTGCTCGCCTGTCTGTTTTTTTGAATTTCCCACTCAGTTACTGCACACTTTAGAGCAAAAGGGGGATGGAGGGTGTGTTAAAATAGGTGGAGATATGCAGATTCAAAACGCGTTGTGCACAGCTTGAACACACACACATACACAGTAGAACTGTCATTGAGAAGGCCTCCAGAGCTTCTAGAAATGCCTTCCCCTTGGCAATTTTTGCTCTCTCTCCACAATGGGTGTCGGTTTTAGGCCTTGGTGCGGCAGAAGTGGCAAACCATTTCTGGTTACCTCTCCTCTGCCTTTCGCATCCGTCGTCGTCGCCGCCGCCGCTCAAGATCAAGTGTAGTATCTGATACGTCCCCTATTTGGGGACCAGTTGGGGGCTTTGCTTTCACCTATGTATGTCAAACATTGTATTGCATTCAATATGCAATCAATCAATGTGTCTTTGCTGGTTGCAACAGGTGTGTTAAGATGTAGGCCTGTATTAGGCCTTTGTTACAGTGTTGCAAATATACTGTGCCATCTACAAAATTAGGCCCCGGCTGTCAGTACTGTTTAAATTGAAGTATCCAATGAGTAGCTCTGCCAGCCATATATACCACTTTTCTGACGGCATGAATTCTTTTGTGAAACATTGTCTCCCTCTTGTGGACCACCGAATTTTAAATGTGGTGTATTATATGTATTTAAAAAAAAGGAAAAATGGTGTCTGTGCTGATCTTGACTATGCTTGTCTTGTCCATCTACACCTGTGTGATTATTGTAATGCTTTGGACCAATCAGGTGCGCTGCCTGCAGTAGATAGAATCTGAGCACGGAACCTTCATGTGCAGTCACAATGAGCCTTTGGCCATTGTCTCCGGAACTCTCACGTGTCACAATGGGCTCTTGGCCTATAACAGGCAGTGAAAAATGGCCGCCGTCTTCAGTCTGCTGCTGGTGCAGCAGCAGACCACATGGCAGGGGGGGGGGGTCTGTGCCCAGCTTCAGGAGAGTAGGGAAGACAACTGCTCGCCTGTCTGTTTTTTTGAATTTCCCACTCAGTTACTGCACACTTTAGAGCAAAAGGGGGATGGAGGGTGTGTTAAAATAGGTGGAGATATGCAGATTCAAAACGCGTTGTGCACAGCTTGAACACACACACATACACAGTAGAACTGTCATTGAGAAGGCCTCCAGAGCTTCTAGAAATGCCTTCCCCTTGGCAATTTTTGCTCTCTCTCCACAATGGGTGTCGATTTTAGGCCTTGGTGCGGCAGAAGTGGCAAACCATTTCTGGTTACCTCTCCTCTGCCTTTCGCATCCGTCGTCGTCGCCGCCGCCGCCGCCGCTGCTCAAGATCAAGTGTAGTATCTGATACGTCCCCTATTTGGGGACCAGTTGGGGGCTTTGCTTTCACCTATGTATGTCAAACATTGTATTGCATTCAATATGCAATCAATCAATGTGTCTTTGCTGGTTGCAACAGGTGTGTTAAGATGTAGGCCTGTATTAGGCCTTTGTTACAGTGTTGCAAATATACTGTGCCATCTACAAAATTAGGCCCCGGCTGTCAGTACTGTTTAAATTGAAGTATCCAATGAGTAGCTCTGCCAGCCATATATACCACTTTTCTGACGGCATGAATTCTTTTGTGAAACATTGTCTCCCTCTTGTGGACCACCGAATTTTAAATGTGGTGTATTATATGTATTTAAAAAAGAGGAAAAATGGTGTCTGTGCTGATCTTGACTATGCTTGTCTTGTCCATCTACACCTGTGTGAGTATCGTAATGCTTTGGACCAATCAGGTGCGCTGCCTGCAGTAGATAGAATCTGAGCACGGAACCTTCACGTGCAGTCACAATGAGCCTTTGGCCATTGTCTCCGGAACTCTCACGTGTCACAATGGGCTCTTGGCCTATAACAGGCAGTGAAAAATGGCCGCCGTCTTCAGTCTGCTGCTGGTGCAGCAGCAGACCACATGGCAGGGGGGGGTCTGTGCCCAGCTTCAGGAGAGTTGGGAAGACAACTGCTCGCCTGTCTGTTTTTTTGAATTTCCCACTCAGTTACTGCACACTTTAGAGCAAAAGGGGGATGGAGGGTGTGTTAAAATAGGTGGAGATATGCAGATTCAAAACGCGTTGTGCACAGCTTGAACACACACACATACACAGTAGAACTGTCATTGAGAAGGCCTCCAGAGCTTCTAGAAATGCCTTCCCCTTGGCAATTTTTGCTCTCTCTCCACAATGGGTGTCGGTTTTAGGCCTTGGTGCGGCAGAAGTGGCAAACCATTTCTGGTTACCTCTCCTCTGCCTTTCGCATCCGTCGTCGTCGCCGCCGCCGCTCAAGATCAAGTGTAGTATCTGATACGTCCCCTATTTGGGGACCAGTTGGGGGCTTTGCTTTCACCTATGTATGTCAAACATTGTATTGCATTCAATATGCAATCAATCAATGTGTCTTTGCTGGTTGCAACAGGTGTGTTAAGATGTAGGCCTGTATTAGGCCTTTGTTACAGTGTTGCAAATATACTGTGCCATCTACAAAATTAGGCCCCGGCTGTCAGTACTGTTTAAATTGAAGTATCCAATGAGTAGCTCTGCCAGCCATATATACCACTTTTCTGACGGCATGAATTCTTTTGTGAAACATTGTCTCCCTCTTGTGGACCACCGAATTTTAAATGTGGTGTATTATATGTATTTAAAAAAGAGGAAAAATGGTGTCTGTGCTGATCTTGACTATGCTTGTCTTGTCCATCTACACCTGTGTGAGTATCGTAATGCTTTGGACCAATCAGGTGCGCTGCCTGCAGTAGATAGAATCTGAGCACGGAACCTTCACGTGCAGTCACAATGAGCCTTTGGCCATTGTCTCCGGAACTCTCACGTGTCACAATGGGCTCTTGGCCTATAACAGGCAGTGAAAAATGGCCGCCGTCTTCAGTCTGCTGCTGGTGCAGCAGCAGACCACATGGCAGGGGGGGGGTCTGTGCCCAGCTTCAGGAGAGTTGGGAAGACAACTGCTCGCCTGTCTGTTTTTTTGAATTTCCCACTCAGTTACTGCACACTTTAGAGCAAAAGGGGGATGGAGGGTGTGTTAAAATAGGTGGAGATATGCAGATTCAAAACGCGTTGTGCACAGCTTGAACACACACACATACACAGTAGAACTGTCATTGAGAAGGCCTCCAGAGCTTCTAGAAATGCCTTCCCCTTGGCAATTTTTGCTCTCTCTCCACAATGGGTGTCGGTTTTAGGCCTTGGTGCGGCAGAAGTGGCAAACCATTTCTGGTTACCTCTCCTCTGCCTTTCGCATCCGTCGTCGTCGCCGCCGCCGCCGCCGCTGCTCAAGATCAAGTGTAGTATCTGATACGTCCCCTATTTGGGGACCAGTTGGGGGCTTTGCTTTCACCTATGTATGTCAAACATTGTATTGCATTCAATATGCAATCAATCAATGTGTCTTTGCTGGTTGCAACAGGTGTGTTAAGATGTAGGCCTGTATTAGGCCTTTGTTACAGTGTTGCAAATATACTGTGCCATCTACAAAATTAGGCCCCGGCTGTCAGTACTGTTTAAATTGAAGTATCCAATGAGTAGCTCTGCCAGCCATATATACCACTTTTCTGACGGCATGAATTCTTTTGTGAAACATTGTCTCCCTCTTGTGGACCACCGAATTTTAAATGTGGTGTATTATATGTATTTAAAAAAAAGGAAAAATGGTGTCTGTGCTGATCTTGACTATGCTTGTCTTGTCCATCTACACCTGTGTGATTATTGTAATGCTTTGAACCAATCAGGTGCGCTGCCTGCAGTAGATAGAATCTGAGCACGGAACCTTCATGTGCAGTCACAATGAGCCTTTGGCCATTGTCTCCGGAACTCTCACGTGTCACAATGGGCTCTTGGCCTATAACAGGCAGTGAAAAATGGCCGCCGTCTTCAGTCTGCTGCTGGTGCAGCAGCAGACCACATGGCAGGGGGGGGGGGTCTGTGCCCAGCTTCAGGAGAGTTGGGAAGACAACTGCTCGCCTGTCTGTTTTTTTGAATTTCCCACTCAGTTACTGCACACTTTAGAGCAAAAGGGGGATGGAGGGTTTGTTAAAATAGGTGGAGATATGCAGATTCAAAACGCGTTGTGCACAGCTTGAACACACACACATACACAGTAGAACTGTCATTGAGAAGGCCTCCAGAGCTTCTAGAAATGCCTTCCCCTTGGCAATTTTTGCTCTCTCTCCACAATGGGTGTCGGTTTTAGGCCTTGGTGCGGCAGAAGTGGCAAACCATTTCTGGTTACCTCTCCTCTGCCTTTCGCATCCGTCGTCGTCGCCGCCGCCGCTCAAGATCAAGTGTAGTATCTGATACGTCCCCTATTTGGGGACCAGTTGGGGGCTTTGCTTTCACCTATGTATGTCAAACATTGTATTGCATTCAACATGCAATCAATCAATGTGTCTTTGCTGGTTGCAACAGGTGTGTTAAGATGTAGGCCTGTATTAGGCCTTTGTTACAGTGTTGCAAATATACTGTGCCATCTACAAAATTAGGCCCCGGCTGTCAGTACTGTTTAAATTGAAGTATCCAATGAGTAGCTCTGCCAGCCATATATACCACTTTTCTGACGGCATGAATTCTTTTGTGAAACATTGTCTCCCTCTTGTGGACCACCGAATTTTAAATGTGGTGTATTATATGTATTTAAAAAAAAAGGAAAAATGGTGTCTGTGCTGATCTTGACTATGCTTGTCTTGTCCATCTACACCTGTGTGATTATTGTAATGCTTTGGACCAATCAGGTGCGCTGCCTGCAGTAGATAGAATCTGAGCACGGAACCTTCACGTGCAGTCACAATGAGCCTTTGGCCATTGTCTCCGGAACTCTCACGTGTCACAATGGGCTCTTGGCCTATAACAGGCAGTGAAAAATGGCCGCCGTCTTCAGTCTGCTGCTGGTGCAGCAGCAGACCACATGGCAGGGGGGGGGTCTGTGCCCAGCTTCAGGAGAGTTGGGAAGACAACTGCTCGCCTGTCTGTTTTTTTGAATTTCCCACTCAGTTACTGCACACTTTAGAGCAAAAGGGGGATGGAGGGTGTGTTAAAATAGGTGGAGATATGCAGATTCAAAACGCGTTGTGCACAGCTTGAACACACACACATACACAGTAGAACTGTCATTGAGAAGGCCTCCAGAGCTTCTAGAAATGCCTTCCCCTTGGCAATTTTTGCTCTCTCTCCACAATGGGTGTCGGTTTTAGGCCTTGGTGCGGCAGAAGTGGCAAACCATTTCTGGTTACCTCTCCTCTGCCTTTCGCATCCGTCGTCGTCGCCGCCGCCGCTCAAGATCAAGTGTAGTATCTGATACGTCCCCTATTTGGGGACCAGTTGGGGGCTTTGCTTTCACCTATGTATGTCAAACATTGTATTGCATTCAATATGCAATCAATCAATGTGTCTTTGCTGGTTGCAACAGGTGTGTTAAGATGTAGGCCTGTATTAGGCCTTTGTTACAGTGTTGCAAATATACTGTGCCATCTACAAAATTAGGCCCCGGCTGTCAGTACTGTTTAAATTGAAGTATCCAATGAGTAGCTCTGCCAGCCATATATACCACTTTTCTGACGGCATGAATTCTTTTGTGAAACATTGTCTCCCTCTTGTGGACCACCGAATTTTAAATGTGGTGTATTATATGTATTTAAAAAAAAGGAAAAATGGTGTCTGTGCTGATCTTGACTATGCTTGTCTTGTCCATCTACACCTGTGTGATTATTGTAATGCTTTGGACCAATCAGGTGCGCTGCCTGCAGTAGATAGAATCTGAGCACGGAACCTTCATGTGCAGTCACAATGAGCCTTTGGCCATTGTCTCCGGAACTCTCACGTGTCACAATGGGCTCTTGGCCTATAACAGGCAGTGAAAAATGGCCGCCGTCTTCAGTCTGCTGCTGGTGCAGCAGCAGACCACATGGCAGGGGGGGGGGGTCTGTGCCCAGCTTCAGGAGAGTAGGGAAGACAACTGCTCGCCTGTCTGTTTTTTTGAATTTCCCACTCAGTTACTGCACACTTTAGAGCAAAAGGGGGATGGAGGGTGTGTTAAAATAGGTGGAGATATGCAGATTCAAAACGCGTTGTGCACAGCTTGAACACACACACATACACAGTAGAACTGTCATTGAGAAGGCCTCCAGAGCTTCTAGAAATGCCTTCCCCTTGGCAATTTTTGCTCTCTCTCCACAATGGGTGTCGATTTTAGGCCTTGGTGCGGCAGAAGTGGCAAACCATTTCTGGTTACCTCTCCTCTGCCTTTCGCATCCGTCGTCGTCGCCGCCGCCGCCGCCGCTGCTCAAGATCAAGTGTAGTATCTGATACGTCCCCTATTTGGGGACCAGTTGGGGGCTTTGCTTTCACCTATGTATGTCAAACATTGTATTGCATTCAATATGCAATCAATCAATGTGTCTTTGCTGGTTGCAACAGGTGTGTTAAGATGTAGGCCTGTATTAGGCCTTTGTTACAGTGTTGCAAATATACTGTGCCATCTACAAAATTAGGCCCCGGCTGTCAGTACTGTTTAAATTGAAGTATCCAATGAGTAGCTCTGCCAGCCATATATACCACTTTTCTGACGGCATGAATTCTTTTGTGAAACATTGTCTCCCTCTTGTGGACCACCGAATTTTAAATGTGGTGTATTATATGTATTTAAAAAAGAGGAAAAATGGTGTCTGTGCTGATCTTGACTATGCTTGTCTTGTCCATCTACACCTGTGTGAGTATCGTAATGCTTTGGACCAATCAGGTGCGCTGCCTGCAGTAGATAGAATCTGAGCACGGAACCTTCACGTGCAGTCACAATGAGCCTTTGGCCATTGTCTCCGGAACTCTCACGTGTCACAATGGGCTCTTGGCCTATAACAGGCAGTGAAAAATGGCCGCCGTCTTCAGTCTGCTGCTGGTGCAGCAGCAGACCACATGGCAGGGGGGGGTCTGTGCCCAGCTTCAGGAGAGTTGGGAAGACAACTGCTCGCCTGTCTGTTTTTTTGAATTTCCCACTCAGTTACTGCACACTTTAGAGCAAAAGGGGGATGGAGGGTGTGTTAAAATAGGTGGAGATATGCAGATTCAAAACGCGTTGTGCACAGCTTGAACACACACACATACACAGTAGAACTGTCATTGAGAAGGCCTCCAGAGCTTCTAGAAATGCCTTCCCCTTGGCAATTTTTGCTCTCTCTCCACAATGGGTGTCGGTTTTAGGCCTTGGTGCGGCAGAAGTGGCAAACCATTTCTGGTTACCTCTCCTCTGCCTTTCGCATCCGTCGTCGTCGCCGCCGCCGCTCAAGATCAAGTGTAGTATCTGATACGTCCCCTATTTGGGGACCAGTTGGGGGCTTTGCTTTCACCTATGTATGTCAAACATTGTATTGCATTCAATATGCAATCAATCAATGTGTCTTTGCTGGTTGCAACAGGTGTGTTAAGATGTAGGCCTGTATTAGGCCTTTGTTACAGTGTTGCAAATATACTGTGCCATCTACAAAATTAGGCCCCGGCTGTCAGTACTGTTTAAATTGAAGTATCCAATGAGTAGCTCTGCCAGCCATATATACCACTTTTCTGACGGCATGAATTCTTTTGTGAAACATTGTCTCCCTCTTGTGGACCACCGAATTTTAAATGTGGTGTATTATATGTATTTAAAAAAGAGGAAAAATGGTGTCTGTGCTGATCTTGACTATGCTTGTCTTGTCCATCTACACCTGTGTGAGTATCGTAATGCTTTGGACCAATCAGGTGCGCTGCCTGCAGTAGATAGAATCTGAGCACGGAACCTTCACGTGCAGTCACAATGAGCCTTTGGCCATTGTCTCCGGAACTCTCACGTGTCACAATGGGCTCTTGGCCTATAACAGGCAGTGAAAAATGGCCGCCGTCTTCAGTCTGCTGCTGGTGCAGCAGCAGACCACATGGCAGGGGGGGGGTCTGTGCCCAGCTTCAGGAGAGTTGGGAAGACAACTGCTCGCCTGTCTGTTTTTTTGAATTTCCCACTCAGTTACTGCACACTTTAGAGCAAAAGGGGGATGGAGGGTGTGTTAAAATAGGTGGAGATATGCAGATTCAAAACGCGTTGTGCACAGCTTGAACACACACACATACACAGTAGAACTGTCATTGAGAAGGCCTCCAGAGCTTCTAGAAATGCCTTCCCCTTGGCAATTTTTGCTCTCTCTCCACAATGGGTGTCGGTTTTAGGCCTTGGTGCGGCAGAAGTGGCAAACCATTTCTGGTTACCTCTCCTCTGCCTTTCGCATCCGTCGTCGTCGCCGCCGCCGCCGCCGCTGCTCAAGATCAAGTGTAGTATCTGATACGTCCCCTATTTGGGGACCAGTTGGGGGCTTTGCTTTCACCTATGTATGTCAAACATTGTATTGCATTCAATATGCAATCAATCAATGTGTCTTTGCTGGTTGCAACAGGTGTGTTAAGATGTAGGCCTGTATTAGGCCTTTGTTACAGTGTTGCAAATATACTGTGCCATCTACAAAATTAGGCCCCGGCTGTCAGTACTGTTTAAATTGAAGTATCCAATGAGTAGCTCTGCCAGCCATATATACCACTTTTCTGACGGCATGAATTCTTTTGTGAAACATTGTCTCCCTCTTGTGGACCACCGAATTTTAAATGTGGTGTATTATATGTATTTAAAAAAAAGGAAAAATGGTGTCTGTGCTGATCTTGACTATGCTTGTCTTGTCCATCTACACCTGTGTGATTATTGTAATGCTTTGAACCAATCAGGTGCGCTGCCTGCAGTAGATAGAATCTGAGCACGGAACCTTCATGTGCAGTCACAATGAGCCTTTGGCCATTGTCTCCGGAACTCTCACGTGTCACAATGGGCTCTTGGCCTATAACAGGCAGTGAAAAATGGCCGCCGTCTTCAGTCTGCTGCTGGTGCAGCAGCAGACCACATGGCAGGGGGGGGGGGTCTGTGCCCAGCTTCAGGAGAGTTGGGAAGACAACTGCTCGCCTGTCTGTTTTTTTGAATTTCCCACTCAGTTACTGCACACTTTAGAGCAAAAGGGGGATGGAGGGTTTGTTAAAATAGGTGGAGATATGCAGATTCAAAACGCGTTGTGCACAGCTTGAACACACACACATACACAGTAGAACTGTCATTGAGAAGGCCTCCAGAGCTTCTAGAAATGCCTTCCCCTTGGCAATTTTTGCTCTCTCTCCACAATGGGTGTCGGTTTTAGGCCTTGGTGCGGCAGAAGTGGCAAACCATTTCTGGTTACCTCTCCTCTGCCTTTCGCATCCGTCGTCGTCGCCGCCGCCGCTCAAGATCAAGTGTAGTATCTGATACGTCCCCTATTTGGGGACCAGTTGGGGGCTTTGCTTTCACCTATGTATGTCAAACATTGTATTGCATTCAACATGCAATCAATCAATGTGTCTTTGCTGGTTGCAACAGGTGTGTTAAGATGTAGGCCTGTATTAGGCCTTTGTTACAGTGTTGCAAATATACTGTGCCATCTACAAAATTAGGCCCCGGCTGTCAGTACTGTTTAAATTGAAGTATCCAATGAGTAGCTCTGCCAGCCATATATACCACTTTTCTGACGGCATGAATTCTTTTGTGAAACATTGTCTCCCTCTTGTGGACCACCGAATTTTAAATGTGGTGTATTATATGTATTTAAAAAAAAAGGAAAAATGGTGTCTGTGCTGATCTTGACTATGCTTGTCTTGTCCATCTACACCTGTGTGATTATTGTAATGCTTTGGACCAATCAGGTGCGCTGCCTGCAGTAGATAGAATCTGAGCACGGAACCTTCACGTGCAGTCACAATGAGCCTTTGGCCATTGTCTCCGGAACTCTCACGTGTCACAATGGGCTCTTGGCCTATAACAGGCAGTGAAAAATGGCCGCCGTCTTCAGTCTGCTGCTGGTGCAGCAGCAGACCACATGGCAGGGGGGGGGTCTGTGCCCAGCTTCAGGAGAGTTGGGAAGACAACTGCTCGCCTGTCTGTTTTTTTGAATTTCCCACTCAGTTACTGCACACTTTAGAGCAAAAGGGGGATGGAGGGTGTGTTAAAATAGGTGGAGATATGCAGATTCAAAACGCGTTGTGCACAGCTTGAACACACACACATACACAGTAGAACTGTCATTGAGAAGGCCTCCAGAGCTTCTAGAAATGCCTTCCCCTTGGCAATTTTTGCTCTCTCTCCACAATGGGTGTCGGTTTTAGGCCTTGGTGCGGCAGAAGTGGCAAACCATTTCTGGTTACCTCTCCTCTGCCTTTCGCATCCGTCGTCGTCGCCGCCGCCGCTCAAGATCAAGTGTAGTATCTGATACGTCCCCTATTTGGGGACCAGTTGGGGGCTTTGCTTTCACCTATGTATGTCAAACATTGTATTGCATTCAATATGCAATCAATCAATGTGTCTTTGCTGGTTGCAACAGGTGTGTTAAGATGTAGGCCTGTATTAGGCCTTTGTTACAGTGTTGCAAATATACTGTGCCATCTACAAAATTAGGCCCCGGCTGTCAGTACTGTTTAAATTGAAGTATCCAATGAGTAGCTCTGCCAGCCATATATACCACTTTTCTGACGGCATGAATTCTTTTGTGAAACATTGTCTCCCTCTTGTGGACCACCGAATTTTAAATGTGGTGTATTATATGTATTTAAAAAAAAGGAAAAATGGTGTCTGTGCTGATCTTGACTATGCTTGTCTTGTCCATCTACACCTGTGTGATTATTGTAATGCTTTGGACCAATCAGGTGCGCTGCCTGCAGTAGATAGAATCTGAGCACGGAACCTTCATGTGCAGTCACAATGAGCCTTTGGCCATTGTCTCCGGAACTCTCACGTGTCACAATGGGCTCTTGGCCTATAACAGGCAGTGAAAAATGGCCGCCGTCTTCAGTCTGCTGCTGGTGCAGCAGCAGACCACATGGCAGGGGGGGGGGGTCTGTGCCCAGCTTCAGGAGAGTAGGGAAGACAACTGCTCGCCTGTCTGTTTTTTTGAATTTCCCACTCAGTTACTGCACACTTTAGAGCAAAAGGGGGATGGAGGGTGTGTTAAAATAGGTGGAGATATGCAGATTCAAAACGCGTTGTGCACAGCTTGAACACACACACATACACAGTAGAACTGTCATTGAGAAGGCCTCCAGAGCTTCTAGAAATGCCTTCCCCTTGGCAATTTTTGCTCTCTCTCCACAATGGGTGTCGATTTTAGGCCTTGGTGCGGCAGAAGTGGCAAACCATTTCTGGTTACCTCTCCTCTGCCTTTCGCATCCGTCGTCGTCGCCGCCGCCGCCGCCGCTGCTCAAGATCAAGTGTAGTATCTGATACGTCCCCTATTTGGGGACCAGTTGGGGGCTTTGCTTTCACCTATGTATGTCAAACATTGTATTGCATTCAATATGCAATCAATCAATGTGTCTTTGCTGGTTGCAACAGGTGTGTTAAGATGTAGGCCTGTATTAGGCCTTTGTTACAGTGTTGCAAATATACTGTGCCATCTACAAAATTAGGCCCCGGCTGTCAGTACTGTTTAAATTGAAGTATCCAATGAGTAGCTCTGCCAGCCATATATACCACTTTTCTGACGGCATGAATTCTTTTGTGAAACATTGTCTCCCTCTTGTGGACCACCGAATTTTAAATGTGGTGTATTATATGTATTTAAAAAAGAGGAAAAATGGTGTCTGTGCTGATCTTGACTATGCTTGTCTTGTCCATCTACACCTGTGTGAGTATCGTAATGCTTTGGACCAATCAGGTGCGCTGCCTGCAGTAGATAGAATCTGAGCACGGAACCTTCACGTGCAGTCACAATGAGCCTTTGGCCATTGTCTCCGGAACTCTCACGTGTCACAATGGGCTCTTGGCCTATAACAGGCAGTGAAAAATGGCCGCCGTCTTCAGTCTGCTGCTGGTGCAGCAGCAGACCACATGGCAGGGGGGGGGTCTGTGCCCAGCTTCAGGAGAGTTGGGAAGACAACTGCTCGCCTGTCTGTTTTTTTGAATTTCCCACTCAGTTACTGCACACTTTAGAGCAAAAGGGGGATGGAGGGTGTGTTAAAATAGGTGGAGATATGCAGATTCAAAACGCGTTGTGCACAGCTTGAACACACACACATACACAGTAGAACTGTCATTGAGAAGGCCTCCAGAGCTTCTAGAAATGCCTTCCCCTTGGCAATTTTTGCTCTCTCTCCACAATGGGTGTCGGTTTTAGGCCTTGGTGCGGCAGAAGTGGCAAACCATTTCTGGTTACCTCTCCTCTGCCTTTCGCATCCGTCGTCGTCGCCGCCGCCGCTCAAGATCAAGTGTAGTATCTGATACGTCCCCTATTTGGGGACCAGTTGGGGGCTTTGCTTTCACCTATGTATGTCAAACATTGTATTGCATTCAATATGCAATCAATCAATGTGTCTTTGCTGGTTGCAACAGGTGTGTTAAGATGTAGGCCTGTATTAGGCCTTTGTTACAGTGTTGCAAATATACTGTGCCATCTACAAAATTAGGCCCCGGCTGTCAGTACTGTTTAAATTGAAGTATCCAATGAGTAGCTCTGCCAGCCATATATACCACTTTTCTGACGGCATGAATTCTTTTGTGAAACATTGTCTCCCTCTTGTGGACCACCGAATTTTAAATGTGGTGTATTATATGTATTTAAAAAAAAGGAAAAATGGTGTCTGTGCTGATCTTGACTATGCTTGTCTTGTCCATCTACACCTGTGTGATTATTGTAATGCTTTGGACCAATCAGGTGCGCTGCCTGCAGTAGATAGAATCTGAGCACGGAACCTTCATGTGCAGTCACAATGAGCCTTTGGCCATTGTCTCCGGAACTCTCACGTGTCACAATGGGCTCTTGGCCTATAACAGGCAGTGAAAAATGGCCGCCGTCTTCAGTCTGCTGCTGGTGCAGCAGCAGACCACATGGCAGGGGGGGGGGGTCTGTGCCCAGCTTCAGGAGAGTAGGGAAGACAACTGCTCGCCTGTCTGTTTTTTTGAATTTCCCACTCAGTTACTGCACACTTTAGAGCAAAAGGGGGATGGAGGGTGTGTTAAAATAGGTGGAGATATGCAGATTCAAAACGCGTTGTGCACAGCTTGAACACACACACATACACAGTAGAACTGTCATTGAGAAGGCCTCCAGAGCTTCTAGAAATGCCTTCCCCTTGGCAATTTTTGCTCTCTCTCCACAATGGGTGTCGATTTTAGGCCTTGGTGCGGCAGAAGTGGCAAACCATTTCTGGTTACCTCTCCTCTGCCTTTCGCATCCGTCGTCGTCGCCGCCGCCGCCGCCGCTGCTCAAGATCAAGTGTAGTATCTGATACGTCCCCTATTTGGGGACCAGTTGGGGGCTTTGCTTTCACCTATGTATGTCAAACATTGTATTGCATTCAATATGCAATCAATCAATGTGTCTTTGCTGGTTGCAACAGGTGTGTTAAGATGTAGGCCTGTATTAGGCCTTTGTTACAGTGTTGCAAATATACTGTGCCATCTACAAAATTAGGCCCCGGCTGTCAGTACTGTTTAAATTGAAGTATCCAATGAGTAGCTCTGCCAGCCATATATACCACTTTTCTGACGGCATGAATTCTTTTGTGAAACATTGTCTCCCTCTTGTGGACCACCGAATTTTAAATGTGGTGTATTATATGTATTTAAAAAAGAGGAAAAATGGTGTCTGTGCTGATCTTGACTATGCTTGTCTTGTCCAACTACACCTGTGTGAGTATCGTAATGCTTTGGACCAATCAGGTGCGCTGCCTGCAGTAGATAGAATCTGAGCACGGAACCTTCACGTGCAGTCACAATGAGCCTTTGGCCATTGTCTCCGGAACTCTCACGTGTCACAATGGGCTCTTGGCCTATAACAGGCAGTGAAAAATGGCCGCCGTCTTCAGTCTGCTGCTGGTGCAGCAGCAGACCACATGGCAGGGGGGGGGTCTGTGCCCAGCTTCAGGAGAGTTGGGAAGACAACTGCTCGCCTGTCTGTTTTTTTGAATTTCCCACTCAGTTACTGCACACTTTAGAGCAAAAGGGGGATGGAGGGTGTGTTAAAATAGGTGGAGATATGCAGATTCAAAACGCGTTGTGCACAGCTTGAACACACACACATACACAGTAGAACTGTCATTGAGAAGGCCTCCAGAGCTTCTAGAAATGCCTTCCCCTTGGCAATTTTTGCTCTCTCTCCACAATGGGTGTCGGTTTTAGGCCTTGGTGCGGCAGAAGTGGCAAACCATTTCTGGTTACCTCTCCTCTGCCTTTCGCATCCGTCGTCGTCGCCGCCGCCGCTCAAGATCAAGTGTAGTATCTGATACGTCCCCTATTTGGGGACCAGTTGGGGGCTTTGCTTTCACCTATGTATGTCAAACATTGTATTGCATTCAATATGCAATCAATCAATGTGTCTTTGCTGGTTGCAACAGGTGTGTTAAGATGTAGGCCTGTATTAGGCCTTTGTTACAGTGTTGCAAATATACTGTGCCATCTACAAAATTAGGCCCCGGCTGTCAGTACTGTTTAAATTGAAGTATCCAATGAGTAGCTCTGCCAGCCATATATACCACTTTTCTGACGGCATGAATTCTTTTGTGAAACATTGTCTCCCTCTTGTGGACCACCGAATTTTAAATGTGGTGTATTATATGTATTTAAAAAAAAGGAAAAATGGTGTCTGTGCTGATCTTGACTATGCTTGTCTTGTCCATCTACACCTGTGTGATTATTGTAATGCTTTGGACCAATCAGGTGCGCTGCCTGCAGTAGATAGAATCTGAGCACGGAACCTTCATGTGCAGTCACAATGAGCCTTTGGCCATTGTCTCCGGAACTCTCACGTGTCACAATGGGCTCTTGGCCTATAACAGGCAGTGAAAAATGGCCGCCGTCTTCAGTCTGCTGCTGGTGCAGCAGCAGACCACATGGCAGGGGGGGGGTCTGTGCCCAGCTTCAGGAGAGTTGGGAAGACAACTGCTCGCCTGTCTGTTTTTTTGAATTTCCCACTCAGTTACTGCACACTTTAGAGCAAAAGGGGGATGGAGGGTGTGTTAAAATAGGTGGAGATATGCAGATTCAAAACGCGTTGTGCACAGCTTGAACACACACACATACACAGTAGAACTGTCATTGAGAAGGCCTCCAGAGCTTCTAGAAATGCCTTCCCCTTGGCAATTTTTGCTCTCTCTCCACAATGGGTGTCGGTTTTAGGCCTTGGTGCGGCAGAAGTGGCAAACCATTTCTGGTTACCTCTCCTCTGCCTTTCGCATCCGTCGTCGTCGCCGCCGCCGCTCAAGATCAAGTGTAGTATCTGATACGTCCCCTATTTGGGGACCAGTTGGGGGCTTTGCTTTCACCTATGTATGTCAAACATTGTATTGCATTCAATATGCAATCAATCAATGTGTCTTTGCTGGTTGCAACAGGTGTGTTAAGATGTAGGCCTGTATTAGGCCTTTGTTACAGTGTTGCAAATATACTGTGCCATCTACAAAATTAGGCCCCGGCTGTCAGTACTGTTTAAATTGAAGTATCCAATGAGTAGCTCTGCCAGCCATATATACCACTTTTCTGACGGCATGAATTCTTTTGTGAAACATTGTCTCCCTCTTGTGGACCACCGAATTTTAAATGTGGTGTATTATATGTATTTAAAAAAAAGGAAAAATGGTGTCTGTGCTGATCTTGACTATGCTTGTCTTGTCCATCTACACCTGTGTGATTATTGTAATGCTTTGGACCAATCAGGTGCGCTGCCTGCAGTAGATAGAATCTGAGCACGGAACCTTCATGTGCAGTCACAATGAGCCTTTGGCCATTGTCTCCGGAACTCTCACGTGTCACAATGGGCTCTTGGCCTATAACAGGCAGTGAAAAATGGCCGCCGTCTTCAGTCTGCTGCTGGTGCAGCAGCAGACCACATGGCAGGGGGGGGGGGTCTGTGCCCAGCTTCAGGAGAGTAGGGAAGACAACTGCTCGCCTGTCTGTTTTTTTGAATTTCCCACTCAGTTACTGCACACTTTAGAGCAAAAGGGGGATGGAGGGTGTGTTAAAATAGGTGGAGATATGCAGATTCAAAACGCGTTGTGCACAGCTTGAACACACACACATACACAGTAGAACTGTCATTGAGAAGGCCTCCAGAGCTTCTAGAAATGCCTTCCCCTTGGCAATTTTTGCTCTCTCTCCACAATGGGTGTCGATTTTAGGCCTTGGTGCGGCAGAAGTGGCAAACCATTTCTGGTTACCTCTCCTCTGCCTTTCGCATCCGTCGTCGTCGCCGCCGCCGCCGCCGCTGCTCAAGATCAAGTGTAGTATCTGATACGTCCCCTATTTGGGGACCAGTTGGGGGCTTTGCTTTCACCTATGTATGTCAAACATTGTATTGCATTCAATATGCAATCAATCAATGTGTCTTTGCTGGTTGCAACAGGTGTGTTAAGATGTAGGCCTGTATTAGGCCTTTGTTACAGTGTTGCAAATATACTGTGCCATCTACAAAATTAGGCCCCGGCTGTCAGTACTGTTTAAATTGAAGTATCCAATGAGTAGCTCTGCCAGCCATATATACCACTTTTCTGACGGCATGAATTCTTTTGTGAAACATTGTCTCCCTCTTGTGGACCACCGAATTTTAAATGTGGTGTATTATATGTATTTAAAAAAGAGGAAAAATGGTGTCTGTGCTGATCTTGACTATGCTTGTCTTGTCCATCTACACCTGTGTGAGTATCGTAATGCTTTGGACCAATCAGGTGCGCTGCCTGCAGTAGATAGAATCTGAGCACGGAACCTTCACGTGCAGTCACAATGAGCCTTTGGCCATTGTCTCCGGAACTCTCACGTGTCACAATGGGCTCTTGGCCTATAACAGGCAGTGAAAAATGGCCGCCGTCTTCAGTCTGCTGCTGGTGCAGCAGCAGACCACATGGCAGGGGGGGGGTCTGTGCCCAGCTTCAGGAGAGTTGGGAAGACAACTGCTCGCCTGTCTGTTTTTTTGAATTTCCCACTCAGTTACTGCACACTTTAGAGCAAAAGGGGGATGGAGGGTGTGTTAAAATAGGTGGAGATATGCAGATTCAAAACGCGTTGTGCACAGCTTGAACACACACACATACACAGTAGAACTGTCATTGAGAAGGCCTCCAGAGCTTCTAGAAATGCCTTCCCCTTGGCAATTTTTGCTCTCTCTCCACAATGGGTGTCGGTTTTAGGCCTTGGTGCGGCAGAAGTGGCAAACCATTTCTGGTTACCTCTCCTCTGCCTTTCGCATCCGTCGTCGTCGCCGCCGCCGCTCAAGATCAAGTGTAGTATCTGATACGTCCCCTATTTGGGGACCAGTTGGGGGCTTTGCTTTCACCTATGTATGTCAAACATTGTATTGCATTCAATATGCAATCAATCAATGTGTCTTTGCTGGTTGCAACAGGTGTGTTAAGATGTAGGCCTGTATTAGGCCTTTGTTACAGTGTTGCAAATATACTGTGCCATCTACAAAATTAGGCCCCGGCTGTCAGTACTGTTTAAATTGAAGTATCCAATGAGTAGCTCTGCCAGCCATATATACCACTTTTCTGACGGCATGAATTCTTTTGTGAAACATTGTCTCCCTCTTGTGGACCACCGAATTTTAAATGTGGTGTATTATATGTATTTAAAAAAAAGGAAAAATGGTGTCTGTGCTGATCTTGACTATGCTTGTCTTGTCCATCTACACCTGTGTGATTATTGTAATGCTTTGGACCAATCAGGTGCGCTGCCTGCAGTAGATAGAATCTGAGCACGGAACCTTCATGTGCAGTCACAATGAGCCTTTGGCCATTGTCTCCGGAACTCTCACGTGTCACAATGGGCTCTTGGCCTATAACAGGCAGTGAAAAATGGCCGCCGTCTTCAGTCTGCTGCTGGTGCAGCAGCAGACCACATGGCAGGGGGGGGGGGTCTGTGCCCAGCTTCAGGAGAGTAGGGAAGACAACTGCTCGCCTGTCTGTTTTTTTGAATTTCCCACTCAGTTACTGCACACTTTAGAGCAAAAGGGGGATGGAGGGTGTGTTAAAATAGGTGGAGATATGCAGATTCAAAACGCGTTGTGCACAGCTTGAACACACACACATACACAGTAGAACTGTCATTGAGAAGGCCTCCAGAGCTTCTAGAAATGCCTTCCCCTTGGCAATTTTTGCTCTCTCTCCACAATGGGTGTCGATTTTAGGCCTTGGTGCGGCAGAAGTGGCAAACCATTTCTGGTTACCTCTCCTCTGCCTTTCGCATCCGTCGTCGTCGCCGCCGCCGCCGCCGCTGCTCAAGATCAAGTGTAGTATCTGATACGTCCCCTATTTGGGGACCAGTTGGGGGCTTTGCTTTCACCTATGTATGTCAAACATTGTATTGCATTCAATATGCAATCAATCAATGTGTCTTTGCTGGTTGCAACAGGTGTGTTAAGATGTAGGCCTGTATTAGGCCTTTGTTACAGTGTTGCAAATATACTGTGCCATCTACAAAATTAGGCCCCGGCTGTCAGTACTGTTTAAATTGAAGTATCCAATGAGTAGCTCTGCCAGCCATATATACCACTTTTCTGACGGCATGAATTCTTTTGTGAAACATTGTCTCCCTCTTGTGGACCACCGAATTTTAAATGTGGTGTATTATATGTATTTAAAAAAGAGGAAAAATGGTGTCTGTGCTGATCTTGACTATGCTTGTCTTGTCCATCTACACCTGTGTGAGTATCGTAATGCTTTGGACCAATCAGGTGCGCTGCCTGCAGTAGATAGAATCTGAGCACGGAACCTTCACGTGCAGTCACAATGAGCCTTTGGCCATTGTCTCCGGAACTCTCACGTGTCACAATGGGCTCTTGGCCTATAACAGGCAGTGAAAAATGGCCGCCGTCTTCAGTCTGCTGCTGGTGCAGCAGCAGACCACATGGCAGGGGGGGGGTCTGTGCCCAGCTTCAGGAGAGTTGGGAAGACAACTGCTCGCCTGTCTGTTTTTTTGAATTTCCCACTCAGTTACTGCACACTTTAGAGCAAAAGGGGGATGGAGGGTGTGTTAAAATAGGTGGAGATATGCAGATTCAAAACGCGTTGTGCACAGCTTGAACACACACACATACACAGTAGAACTGTCATTGAGAAGGCCTCCAGAGCTTCTAGAAATGCCTTCCCCTTGGCAATTTTTGCTCTCTCTCCACAATGGGTGTCGGTTTTAGGCCTTGGTGCGGCAGAAGTGGCAAACCATTTCTGGTTACCTCTCCTCTGCCTTTCGCATCCGTCGTCGTCGCCGCCGCCGCTCAAGATCAAGTGTAGTATCTGATACGTCCCCTATTTGGGGACCAGTTGGGGGCTTTGCTTTCACCTATGTATGTCAAACATTGTATTGCATTCAATATGCAATCAATCAATGTGTCTTTGCTGGTTGCAACAGGTGTGTTAAGATGTAGGCCTGTATTAGGCCTTTGTTACAGTGTTGCAAATATACTGTGCCATCTACAAAATTAGGCCCCGGCTGTCAGTACTGTTTAAATTGAAGTATCCAATGAGTAGCTCTGCCAGCCATATATACCACTTTTCTGACGGCATGAATTCTTTTGTGAAACATTGTCTCCCTCTTGTGGACCACCGAATTTTAAATGTGGTGTATTATATGTATTTAAAAAAAAGGAAAAATGGTGTCTGTGCTGATCTTGACTATGCTTGTCTTGTCCATCTACACCTGTGTGATTATTGTAATGCTTTGGACCAATCAGGTGCGCTGCCTGCAGTAGATAGAATCTGAGCACGGAACCTTCATGTGCAGTCACAATGAGCCTTTGGCCATTGTCTCCGGAACTCTCACGTGTCACAATGGGCTCTTGGCCTATAACAGGCAGTGAAAAATGGCCGCCGTCTTCAGTCTGCTGCTGGTGCAGCAGCAGACCACATGGCAGGGGGGGGGGGTCTGTGCCCAGCTTCAGGAGAGTAGGGAAGACAACTGCTCGCCTGTCTGTTTTTTTTGAATTTCCCACTCAGTTACTGCACACTTTAGAGCAAAAGGGGGATGGAGGGTGTGTTAAAATAGGTGGAGATATGCAGATTCAAAACGCGTTGTGCACAGCTTGAACACACACACATACACAGTAGAACTGTCATTGAGAAGGCCTCCAGAGCTTCTAGAAATGCCTTCCCCTTGGCAATTTTTGCTCTCTCTCCACAATGGGTGTCGATTTTAGGCCTTGGTGCGGCAGAAGTGGCAAACCATTTCTGGTTACCTCTCCTCTGCCTTTCGCATCCGTCGTCGTCGCCGCCGCCGCCGCCGCTGCTCAAGATCAAGTGTAGTATCTGATACGTCCCCTATTTGGGGACCAGTTGGGGGCTTTGCTTTCACCTATGTATGTCAAACATTGTATTGCATTCAATATGCAATCAATCAATGTGTCTTTACTGGTTGCAACAGATGTGTTAAGATGTAGGCCTGTATTAGGCCTTTTGTTACAGTGTTGCAAATATACTGTGCCATCTACAAAACTAGGCCCCGGCTGTCAGTACTGTTTAAATTGAAGTATCCAATGAGTAGCTCTGCCAGCCATATATACCACTTTTCTGACGGCATGAATTCTTTTGTGAAACATTGTCTCCCTCTTGTGGACCACCGAATTTTAAATGTGGTGTATTATATGTATTTAAAAAAAAGGAAAAATGGTGTCTGTGCTGATCTTGACTATGCTTGTCTTGTCCATCTACACCTGTGTGATTATTGTAATGCTTTGGACCAATCAGGTGCGCTGCCTGCAGTAGATAGAATCTGAGCACGGAACCTTCACGTGCAGTCACAATGAGCCTTTGGCCATTGTCTCCGGAACTCTCACGTGTCACAATGGGCTCTTGGCCTATAACAGGCAGTGAAAAATGGCCGCCGTCTTCAGTCTGCTGCTGGTGCAGCAGCAGACCACATGGCAGGGGGGGGGTCTGTGCCCAGCTTCAGGAGAGTTGGGAAGACAACTGCTCGCCTGTCTGTTTTTTTGAATTTCCCACTCAGTTACTGCACACTTTAGAGCAAAAGGGGGATGGAGGGTGTGTTAAAATAGGTGGAGATATGCAGATTCAAAACGCGTTGTGCACAGCTTGAACACACACACATACACAGTAGAACTGTCATTGAGAAGGCCTCCAGAGCTTCTAGAAATGCCTTCCCCTTGGCAATTTTTGCTCTCTCTCCACAATGGGTGTCGGTTTTAGGCCTTGGTGCGGCAGAAGTGGCAAACCATTTCTGGTTACCTCTCCTCTGCCTTTCGCATCCGTCGTCGTCGCCGCCGCCGCTCAAGATCAAGTGTAGTATCTGATACGTCCCCTATTTGGGGACCAGTTGGGGGCTTTGCTTTCACCTATGTATGTCAAACATTGTATTGCATTCAATATGCAATCAATCAATGTGTCTTTGCTGGTTGCAACAGGTGTGTTAAGATGTAGGCCTGTATTAGGCCTTTGTTACAGTGTTGCAAATATACTGTGCCATCTACAAAATTAGGCCCCGGCTGTCAGTACTGTTTAAATTGAAGTATCCAATGAGTAGCTCTGCCAGCCATATATACCACTTTTCTGACGGCATGAATTCTTTTGTGAAACATTGTCTCCCTCTTGTGGACCACCGAATTTTAAATGTGGTGTATTATATGTATTTAAAAAAAAGGAAAAATGGTGTCTGTGCTGATCTTGACTATGCTTGTCTTGTCCATCTACACCTGTGTGATTATTGTAATGCTTTGGACCAATCAGGTGCGCTGCCTGCAGTAGATAGAATCTGAGCACGGAACCTTCATGTGCAGTCACAATGAGCCTTTGGCCATTGTCTCCGGAACTCTCACGTGTCACAATGGGCTCTTGGCCTATAACAGGCAGTGAAAAATGGCCGCCGTCTTCAGTCTGCTGCTGGTGCAGCAGCAGACCACATGGCAGGGGGGGGGGGTCTGTGCCCAGCTTCAGGAGAGTAGGGAAGACAACTGCTCGCCTGTCTGTTTTTTTGAATTTCCCACTCAGTTACTGCACACTTTAGAGCAAAAGGGGGATGGAGGGTGTGTTAAAATAGGTGGAGATATGCAGATTCAAAACGCGTTGTGCACAGCTTGAACACACACACATACACAGTAGAACTGTCATTGAGAAGGCCTCCAGAGCTTCTAGAAATGCCTTCCCCTTGGCAATTTTTGCTCTCTCTCCACAATGGGTGTCGATTTTAGGCCTTGGTGCGGCAGAAGTGGCAAACCATTTCTGGTTACCTCTCCTCTGCCTTTCGCATCCGTCGTCGTCGCCGCCGCCGCCGCCGCTGCTCAAGATCAAGTGTAGTATCTGATACGTCCCCTATTTGGGGACCAGTTGGGGGCTTTGCTTTCACCTATGTATGTCAAACATTGTATTGCATTCAATATGCAATCAATCAATGTGTCTTTGCTGGTTGCAACAGGTGTGTTAAGATGTAGGCCTGTATTAGGCCTTTGTTACAGTGTTGCAAATATACTGTGCCATCTACAAAATTAGGCCCCGGCTGTCAGTACTGTTTAAATTGAAGTATCCAATGAGTAGCTCTGCCAGCCATATATACCACTTTTCTGACGGCATGAATTCTTTTGTGAAACATTGTCTCCCTCTTGTGGACCACCGAATTTTAAATGTGGTGTATTATATGTATTTAAAAAAGAGGAAAAATGGTGTCTGTGCTGATCTTGACTATGCTTGTCTTGTCCATCTACACCTGTGTGAGTATCGTAATGCTTTGGACCAATCAGGTGCGCTGCCTGCAGTAGATAGAATCTGAGCACGGAACCTTCACGTGCAGTCACAATGAGCCTTTGGCCATTGTCTCCGGAACTCTCACGTGTCACAATGGGCTCTTGGCCTATAACAGGCAGTGAAAAATGGCCGCCGTCTTCAGTCTGCTGCTGGTGCAGCAGCAGACCACATGGCAGGGGGGGGGTCTGTGCCCAGCTTCAGGAGAGTTGGGAAGACAACTGCTCGCCTGTCTGTTTTTTTGAATTTCCCACTCAGTTACTGCACACTTTAGAGCAAAAGGGGGATGGAGGGTGTGTTAAAATAGGTGGAGATATGCAGATTCAAAACGCGTTGTGCACAGCTTGAACACACACACATACACAGTAGAACTGTCATTGAGAAGGCCTCCAGAGCTTCTAGAAATGCCTTCCCCTTGGCAATTTTTGCTCTCTCTCCACAATGGGTGTCGGTTTTAGGCCTTGGTGCGGCAGAAGTGGCAAACCATTTCTGGTTACCTCTCCTCTGCCTTTCGCATCCGTCGTCGTCGCCGCCGCCGCTCAAGATCAAGTGTAGTATCTGATACGTCCCCTATTTGGGGACCAGTTGGGGGCTTTGCTTTCACCTATGTATGTCAAACATTGTATTGCATTCAATATGCAATCAATCAATGTGTCTTTGCTGGTTGCAACAGGTGTGTTAAGATGTAGGCCTGTATTAGGCCTTTGTTACAGTGTTGCAAATATACTGTGCCATCTACAAAATTAGGCCCCGGCTGTCAGTACTGTTTAAATTGAAGTATCCAATGAGTAGCTCTGCCAGCCATATATACCACTTTTCTGACGGCATGAATTCTTTTGTGAAACATTGTCTCCCTCTTGTGGACCACCGAATTTTAAATGTGGTGTATTATATGTATTTAAAAAAAAGGAAAAATGGTGTCTGTGCTGATCTTGACTATGCTTGTCTTGTCCATCTACACCTGTGTGATTATTGTAATGCTTTGGACCAATCAGGTGCGCTGCCTGCAGTAGATAGAATCTGAGCACGGAACCTTCATGTGCAGTCACAATGAGCCTTTGGCCATTGTCTCCGGAACTCTCACGTGTCACAATGGGCTCTTGGCCTATAACAGGCAGTGAAAAATGGCCGCCGTCTTCAGTCTGCTGCTGGTGCAGCAGCAGACCACATGGCAGGGGGGGGGGGTCTGTGCCCAGCTTCAGGAGAGTAGGGAAGACAACTGCTCGCCTGTCTGTTTTTTTGAATTTCCCACTCAGTTACTGCACACTTTAGAGCAAAAGGGGGATGGAGGGTGTGTTAAAATAGGTGGAGATATGCAGATTCAAAACGCGTTGTGCACAGCTTGAACACACACACATACACAGTAGAACTGTCATTGAGAAGGCCTCCAGAGCTTCTAGAAATGCCTTCCCCTTGGCAATTTTTGCTCTCTCTCCACAATGGGTGTCGATTTTAGGCCTTGGTGCGGCAGAAGTGGCAAACCATTTCTGGTTACCTCTCCTCTGCCTTTCGCATCCGTCGTCGTCGCCGCCGCCGCCGCCGCTGCTCAAGATCAAGTGTAGTATCTGATACGTCCCCTATTTGGGGACCAGTTGGGGGCTTTGCTTTCACCTATGTATGTCAAACATTGTATTGCATTCAATATGCAATCAATCAATGTGTCTTTGCTGGTTGCAACAGGTGTGTTAAGATGTAGGCCTGTATTAGGCCTTTGTTACAGTGTTGCAAATATACTGTGCCATCTACAAAATTAGGCCCCGGCTGTCAGTACTGTTTAAATTGAAGTATCCAATGAGTAGCTCTGCCAGCCATATATACCACTTTTCTGACGGCATGAATTCTTTTGTGAAACATTGTCTCCCTCTTGTGGACCACCGAATTTTAAATGTGGTGTATTATATGTATTTAAAAAAGAGGAAAAATGGTGTCTGTGCTGATCTTGACTATGCTTGTCTTGTCCATCTACACCTGTGTGAGTATCGTAATGCTTTGGACCAATCAGGTGCGCTGCCTGCAGTAGATAGAATCTGAGCACGGAACCTTCACGTGCAGTCACAATGAGCCTTTGGCCATTGTCTCCGGAACTCTCACGTGTCACAATGGGCTCTTGGCCTATAACAGGCAGTGAAAAATGGCCGCCGTCTTCAGTCTGCTGCTGGTGCAGCAGCAGACCACATGGCAGGGGGGGGGTCTGTGCCCAGCTTCAGGAGAGTTGGGAAGACAACTGCTCGCCTGTCTGTTTTTTTGAATTTCCCACTCAGTTACTGCACACTTTAGAGCAAAAGGGGGATGGAGGGTGTGTTAAAATAGGTGGAGATATGCAGATTCAAAACGCGTTGTGCACAGCTTGAACACACACACATACACAGTAGAACTGTCATTGAGAAGGCCTCCAGAGCTTCTAGAAATGCCTTCCCCTTGGCAATTTTTGCTCTCTCTCCACAATGGGTGTCGGTTTTAGGCCTTGGTGCGGCAGAAGTGGCAAACCATTTCTGGTTACCTCTCCTCTGCCTTTCGCATCCGTCGTCGTCGCCGCCGCCGCTCAAGATCAAGTGTAGTATCTGATACGTCCCCTATTTGGGGACCAGTTGGGGGCTTTGCTTTCACCTATGTATGTCAAACATTGTATTGCATTCAATATGCAATCAATCAATGTGTCTTTGCTGGTTGCAACAGGTGTGTTAAGATGTAGGCCTGTATTAGGCCTTTGTTACAGTGTTGCAAATATACTGTGCCATCTACAAAATTAGGCCCCGGCTGTCAGTACTGTTTAAATTGAAGTATCCAATGAGTAGCTCTGCCAGCCATATATACCACTTTTCTGACGGCATGAATTCTTTTGTGAAACATTGTCTCCCTCTTGTGGACCACCGAATTTTAAATGTGGTGTATTATATGTATTTAAAAAAAAGGAAAAATGGTGTCTGTGCTGATCTTGACTATGCTTGTCTTGTCCATCTACACCTGTGTGATTATTGTAATGCTTTGGACCAATCAGGTGCGCTGCCTGCAGTAGATAGAATCTGAGCACGGAACCTTCATGTGCAGTCACAATGAGCCTTTGGCCATTGTCTCCGGAACTCTCACGTGTCACAATGGGCTCTTGGCCTATAACAGGCAGTGAAAAATGGCCGCCGTCTTCAGTCTGCTGCTGGTGCAGCAGCAGACCACATGGCAGGGGGGGGGGGTCTGTGCCCAGCTTCAGGAGAGTAGGGAAGACAACTGCTCGCCTGTCTGTTTTTTTTGAATTTCCCACTCAGTTACTGCACACTTTAGAGCAAAAGGGGGATGGAGGGTGTGTTAAAATAGGTGGAGATATGCAGATTCAAAACGCGTTGTGCACAGCTTGAACACACACACATACACAGTAGAACTGTCATTGAGAAGGCCTCCAGAGCTTCTAGAAATGCCTTCCCCTTGGCAATTTTTGCTCTCTCTCCACAATGGGTGTCGATTTTAGGCCTTGGTGCGGCAGAAGTGGCAAACCATTTCTGGTTACCTCTCCTCTGCCTTTCGCATCCGTCGTCGTCGCCGCCGCCGCCGCCGCTGCTCAAGATCAAGTGTAGTATCTGATACGTCCCCTATTTGGGGACCAGTTGGGGGCTTTGCTTTCACCTATGTATGTCAAACATTGTATTGCATTCAATATGCAATCAATCAATGTGTCTTTACTGGTTGCAACAGATGTGTTAAGATGTAGGCCTGTATTAGGCCTTTTGTTACAGTGTTGCAAATATACTGTGCCATCTACAAAACTAGGCCCCGGCTGTCAGTACTGTT